>NC_058130.1:723336339-723349602 GCF_016433145.1 Gracilinanus agilis | reverse complement strand
TGATCCAGCCATTCTGGCTGGCAATTTGGAATCATGCTCAAGGGGCTATAAAGGAATGCCTGCCCTTTGATCCAGCCATACCATTGCTGGGTTTGTACCCCAAAGAGATCATAGATAAACAGACTTGTACGAAAATATTTATAGCTGTGCTTTTTGTGGTGGCAACAAACTGGAAAAGGAGGGTATGTCCTTCAATTGGGGAATGGCTGAACAAACTGTGGTATATGCGGGTGATGGAATACTATTGTGCTAAAAGGAATAACAAACTGGAGAAGTTCCAGGCGAACTGGAGAGACCTCCGGGAACTGATGCAGAGTGAAAGGAGCAGAGCCAAAAGAACATTGTACACAGAGACTGACATACTGTGGTAAAATCGAATGTAATGGACTTCTGTACCAGCAGCAATGCAATGACCCAGGACAATTCTGAGGGATTTATGGTAAAGAATGCTACCTACATTCAGAGGAAGAACTGCAGGAGAGGAACCATATAAGAAAAGCAACTGCTTGAACGCATGGGTCAGGGTGGACATGATTGAGGGTGTGGACTAGAAACTACCACACCAATGCAACCACCAACAATTTGGAAATTGGTCTTGATTTAGGACACATGACAAAACCAGTGGAAATGTGCGTCGGCCATGGGTGGGGGGATTGCAGGGGGTGAAGGGGAAAGTAGGAACATGAATCATGTAACCATGTTAAAAATGATTATTAATAAATGTTTAAAAAAATTCAATGCAACCAAAATTAGAAGGGAAGCAATAAACCGGAGGAAAATTTTTATAATAAAAAAAAAAAGGTGTTTATAGCAGTCTTTTTGTGGTGGCAAAGAATTTGGAAATTAAGGGGATGTCCTTTAATTAGGGAACAAGTGAACAAATTGAGGTGTATGATAATTTTGCTATTATTCTATAAGAGATGATAATCAAGATGATTTTGGAAAAATCTACAAAGATCTACATGAAGTAGTGAAGTAATCAGAACTAGGAGAACATTGTACACAGTAACAGCAATATTTTGCCATAATTAATCATGAATAATATTCAGCAAAACAATGATCTAAGATAATTCTGAAGGTCTTACAACAAATAATGCTATCCACCTCCAGAGAAAGAACTGATGGAATCTAAATGCAGGTTGAAGCATACTATTTTTCATTTTATTTTATTTTTATGCCTTTATTTTGGGATTCTTGTTTTATATAAGTATTATCTCACATCATCACCAATAGGGAAATATATTTTGAATGACACACACATAAATCCGATCAAATTGCTCACCATCTCAGAGAAGAAAGAGACGCAGACACAGTCTGGGAGCTTATAATTTCAGAAAACATGATAAAATTGTTATTACATATAATTGAGAAAATAAGAATGAAAAAATAAATACATAATTGAGGATATGTGTACCAAGAAGCAGCAGTAGTTGACAAATTACACACATGCTGCTCATTTTGATTCCAGTATTCAACAAATTTTAATTGTTTCTATTTCAAATTCTTTAACTTCAGTTTCTAGATTGATTTTATTTTTGTTAGATTGATGACAAATAGAATAAACTTTAACTGAAAATATTTTCAATGATTAACTTTATTTTAGTTATTAAATTATCAAGTGATGATTATAATTAATTTTCATTTTAATGTTTTATTTTTCCAATTTTATGCAAAAAAGTTTAACCTTTCTTATTTTGAAATTTTGAGCTTCAAATTCTCTTTCACTCTTCTTTCTGACCCCCCTTATTGATAAGGCAAGCAACTTGATAAAGGTTATACCTGTGCAGTCATACAAAACATACTTCAAATATTATCCATCTTACAAAAGAAAGTATAGACTTTTTAAATGAGAAAAATAAAGGAGGTTAAAAAAAGTATGCTTCAATCTGCATTCAGATTCCATAAGTTTTTTCTCTGAAGGTGGAGAGCATTTTTCATCCTAGGTCCTTCAGAACTCTCTTAGATCTTTATATTGCTGAGATTAGCTAAATCATTCACAGATGATCATTGTATAATATTGCTCTAAATGTGTACACTGTTCTCCTGGTTCTTCTCACATCACTTTGCATCAGTTTATGTCTTCCAGAATTTTTCTGCAACCATCTTGCTCATCATTTCTTATAGCACAATTGCATTCCATAACAATTCTATATCACAACTTGTTCAATCATTCATCCCAATTGATGAGCATTCCACCAATTTCCAATTGTTTGCCTTCACAAAAAGAAATTGCAATTAATATAAATAGTTCTAAATGATGATATCAGGAAGATTTTCTAAATTTTTTGCAGCTACTTCAGACTTTCTTTCTAGCATTGTATTAACATTAGAACAAAATGCACTTAAATTTGATTTCAAATATTCATTATTAAAGTCTCTCATTTAGAGCGAAGAACAATGTGTTGAAAATACATTGCTGAAGTTAACATTGATTCTTTTAAAGCCATAAATAACATTACCTATGAGGGAGTTGATTGAACCACACACTGCCTGTATTTCATAATTGGTTCACAAAATTCCTGAAAATCTAGCCAAAATACTAATAGATAGCTCCAATATACCTCTGGTGGGGAGCATCCAGTTCTTTTTTGCCAGTCGTTTTATAAAAAGGGAAGTATACTTCCAACTTCTTAAAATGTAACCCTACTCATGCAGTAACCTCACTCATATTGTTGTCCAGCAATTTTACCAGCTGAGGTGACAGCTATTATGGCTAGATTACCCACACATGTTAACATATGTTTTGCTATCCTCTAGATCAGTGATGGGCAAGCTATGGCCTGTGGGCCAGATTGGGCCCCCTGAAATGTTCTATCTGGCTGCATGACATTATTCCTAATCTGACAAATACGAGTAGGACACAATACAATGAAACTTCAAAAGAGTTGCCTTAGAAACAGACTGACAGATGAGCATTTCCTTTCCTTTGGCCCCCTCTTTAAAAAGTTTGCCCATCACTGGTCTAGATGATAGCACAGATCTGTCCTGTTCACAGAGTAGATCACAAGTTCAAAGACCAAATTAAAATAAAATATTTTAAAGATTTGACATTTCATGTGTGCAACACAATCCCTCTACTGATATATGTTATAATCCTGCTATAACTTTATAGTCAGTCTTTGAGAATTTCTACACTTAAAAAATTCAATCCTGTGGCCAACCAAGTAAGGAGTCTCTCCACTCAAATAAGCTGGTCCTTAGACAACAGACACATTCTTCCATTACCCGACCTATACTTGAAGCTCTTCCATCTTGCAAACAAGAGAACAGGCACTCTTAGAGAAGAGACACTCCTCAGAGTGTCCAGCAGAGTCTTAATGAGCCTCTTGTATGCATGTCAAGCTTTACAAACTCTGTCCTCAAATCAACTTTTTTTGAAAAAATACATTTCATTGATGCCTTATGTCTTTCCACCACAGACATTTCTCAATTCACCCTTCTCAAGTGAAACCTGATTTTTACCCATAAAAAAAATCAACTACAATCCAAAGTGATTTTTCTAAAGTATGTCTGACCATGAAAACATCATCCCCTGACACCCCTCCCTCAATATACCCCAGTGGCTCCCTATTACCCTATGGATCAAATATAAATTCTGGAATTTAAAGCTCTTCACAAATTTGCCATCTATAGGGAGAGGGGAATAGGAATAAGAGCAGAAGGCACTAGGGAGATTGCAGTCACATGATTCCATGTCTTTTCACTGGTTGTCCCACATGCCTGAAATGCTGTCCCTCCTTACTTCTGCCTCTCAGGTATCCTGATTTACTTCGGTTTTTTAATCAAGTTTATTTATTTAATTAATTAGTTTAAAATATTTTTCCATGGTTACATGATTCATGCTCTTTCCTTTCCCTCCTTCCAGCCCCCTCCTATAACCAAAAAGCAATTCCACTGGATTTTATATGTGTCACTGATCAACACCTATTTCCATATTATTAATATTTGTACTAGAGTGATCATTTGGAGTCTACATCCCCCATCATATCTCCATCAAACCATGTGTCCAAGCAGTTGTTTTTCTTCTGTGTTTCTGCTCCCACAGTTCTTTCTCTAGATGTGGATAGTGTTCTTTCTCATAAGGCCCTCAGGATTGTCCTGGTTCGTTGCATTGCTACTAGTACAGAAGTCCATTACATTCAATTTTACCACGGTGTATCAGTCTCTGTGTACAATGTTCTCCTGGTTCTGCTCCTTTCACTCCTCATCAATTCCTGGAGGTCTTTCCAGTTCACATGGAATTCCTCCAGTTCTTTATTCGTTTGAGCACGATAGTATTCCATCACCAGCATATACCACAATTTGTTCAGTCATTCCCCAATCTAAGGGCATCCCCTTTTTCCAATGTTTTGCCACAACAAAGAATGCAGCTATAAATATTTTTGTATAAGTCTTTTTCCTCATTATCTCTTTGGGGTATAAACCCAGCAGTGGTATGGCTGAATCAAAGGGATTCCTGGTTTACTTTAAATTCAGCTTAAATCCCACCCAGCCTTCCCAGGCACCCCTTAAGCCTATTATATCCTTTCTGAAATGACCTCCATGTTATCCTATATATCTCTTGTTTGTACATAGTCGTGTGCATTGTGAATCTTGTGTTAGTCCATGAGATGGATTTTTACCTTTCTTTGTACCTCCTGAGCTTATCATAGTGCCTGGCATACATTAAGCACTGAATGAAATGTTTATTAACTTGGACTGACATGTCTTGGATGAGGGGAGTTACCTATTTCATTCACTCTTATCTAAAACTTTATGGGTTTTTTCATTCTTCAGGCTGAACTTTTTAATGATCTTTTTATTTATAATGTTGTTGAAACATTTTCCTCACTATTCAATTTCTCCCAATTATATCTTCACTGATTTTATTCATGCAAAAAACATTCAACTCAATTTTGAATGGACTCTTTAAAATTTCTGGTTTATCTCCTTTCCACACGTGTTTCCTAATACATCATTGGAAAGGGAAATCACTCAGCAATCTACAAGTTCATTCTCCTGAGCCTTTCAGACCAGTCAGAGCAAAAGAGACTCCTTTTCTTCTTTCTGTTCATGTACTTCACCATAGAGCTGGGGAACCTGCTTATCTTGCTAGTAATTAGAATTGTCTCTTACCTTCATACTCTTGTGCCTCTTCCTCAGCAACTCATTGCTGATTGACATCAGCTAGGTGGCACAGTGCATAGAGTTCTGAGCCTGATGTAAGGAAGATATCTTCAAGAGAACAATTCTATACTCAGATACTTACTAGCTGTGTGAAGCTGGGCAAATCACTTCTCCTTGTTTGCCTCAAAAAAAATTTTTTTAATCTTTTTAAAAATAAAATGACCAAAGGGTAACCAGACTATTAGTGGTCCTTCCATATGATTTGGAAAGACAGTAAGATGCAGGAGAAAGATTCCTGATTCTGAAGTTAGATAACATGGTTCAAATGCTCTTTCTGAGGTTTATCTTTTGATCTTAGGGAAATCACTTCATCTAAAATTCAGTTTCTTCAATTCTAAAATGAGTGATTTGAACTAAATAAATGGTCTCTCAGGGTTCCTTCTAAGTCTAGATTTGTGATTATGTGATTCTATGACCAAAAGAAGACTCTGATATGAGTTACTTACATTCTTTGTCTTGAGGCCCTTCTCAATACTGATGTCCTTTGGACTCCGTGCTAAGTAAGACCCATATCAGTTCTGACTTCCTGTGTTCCAAGATCTAAAATCTCATTTCTAGAAAAGGACTAGAGAGATAAGGAACTCTCAAGTGTTCCTAGGAGAGGAGTATGGTGAAAATACATTTATAACTTTGGGTCAACTTCTTCCCCAAAGGAAGTAGAGCCCAGGGTGGAGTGGAAGACAATTATCTAGTGTTTGTCTCTAACAAGGAGCTCAGGGAATTGGAGCCCTAGGTCCAAGGGCTTCCTATAAAAGTACTAACAATGATCCCCACACATCATTCCTAGGGGACAAAACAGACTCTTGCTTCCAGGCATATCACTTCAGTCAAAGGCTCAAACCCTCTTACTCTTTAGAAGAATTAGCCCACAGCTTGGGCTAATTACCTAATTTGAAACTCTTTCCTATCAGTAGGGGCCCACAGAAGGCAACAGTTTGATCTTTCAAGAACAGGATTGAAGATCCAGGCCAAATTCCAAAGGAAGTACATAAGCAGAGAGCACTTCTGTTTATTTGAAGGTCAGTTTCACACAAAGTAATGCGACTGTGTCTTAAAGAATCTCAGAAACTTATTGCTAAAAGGGATTTGAGAATGTAGAATAATATTCAAAGACAGAAAAGTCGTAGAATATGAATAGGGCTAAAGATCTTAGAATATAAAATGTTCAGGCTCAAAGGGAATTTAGAACATATAATGTCAGAGCTTAATAAGGCTGAAAATAAACTTCTGGTTAGTCAGTCTGTCTCATGTCTCTCCTCATTCCAATTCATCTTTCACCCAGTTGTCCAATTGATCTTTCTAAAGCAAAGATCTAACCACATCATCCCTCTATTTAGTCAACTTTAGCAGTTCTCAGTTGCCTACAAGATCAAATATAAAATCTTCTACCTGGATTTTAAAACTCTTCATAATCTATTCCATTTCTATCTTTCTTTTATATTACTCTTTTCCAGGTAATCTGTGACCTAGTGACACTGGCATCCTCATTTTTCCTCACATTAGATTCTCCAATTTCTGAATCCAAACAAACATTTTTGCTAGCTGGCCCCCATACCTGGAACTTTCTCCATTCCCATCATCACCTCCTAGCTTCTCCGGCTCCCTTAAAAGCTCAGCTAAAGTCCTATCTTCTAGATCGGTGATAGGCAAACTTTTTAAAGAGGGGGCCAAAGGAAAGGAAATGCTCATCTGTCAGTCTGTTGCTAAGACAACTCTTTCAAAGTTTCATTGTATTGTATCCTGCTCATTGTATTCATCAGATTAAGAATAATGTTGCCTAGCCGGATAGAACATTTCAGGGGGCCCCATCTGGCCCGCTGGCTGTAGTTTGCCCATCACTGGTCTAGATGAAACCTTTTCTAGTCCTTACCTTTAGTGCCTTTCTACTGAAACTACCCTATATTTATCCTGTATATTTCTGGTTTATACACTGTTGTTGTATGTTGTCTCTCCTATTGGGGAATAAGATTCTTGAGAGCAGAAGCCATTACATTGCTATTGCTTGGCACATAGTAATAAGTGTTCATTGGTTGACTAAATGACTGATTGAAAAGTTTCTTTGTACATTAAATGTTCCAATTGGAAGGGACTTTTGAATGCAAGGAGATATAATGGCAGAGTTCAAGAAGACACATAAAATTCATATAATTGGAAGGAACTTCAGAATTTAGAAAACAAAATGTTAGACTTCATAAGAAAGAAAAGCTAGAATATAAAACAGAATTTAGAGGTCTGAAAGACCTCAGAATCAATCAGTCAGTATTTATTAAGCTGCTATTATGTGACAGGCAATGTGCAAACTGAAGAATAGCCGATTACCTAGTGTTTATCTCCAACCAGGAGCCATGAATTTATGTAAGTACTTACAGAATAAATCAAAATAAACAAAAGGTGATTTGGAGGAGAAAGATGACTTAACTGAACTGGCTGCTTAATATATCAGGAGAATTGTCATGTAAAAAGGTTTCAGGTTGAATTTCAAAGGAAACTAGTAAATCCAACAAGTAGAGGTGAAAAATCAGAATATTCAAAGCATGGGGCAGAGCCAATGCAAAGGCACAGGGTTTGGACATGGAGACTCATATATGTCAGGAAGAGTAGATAGTGTTAGGGTCCGTTTTCCGTGAGCCCACCCAACAAACAGAGACTGACACCAGCCCTTTGGTCTAGATAAAGTTAATACTGGAAACCGTCCTTCTTCAATAGGCTAGGTAGGAAATACATCATTGGAATGTGAAGCCAATCATTAGTGTTTTACTATCACCATTACCTTTATGTAAGAAAGTATTATTTTCTAAAATGCAAAATTCAACCTATTCCTCTCTGTATCCACAGAAGAGGAGGGAAGGATATCATGGGAGGAAAGAGATAATGCTTTATTGTCATGAAAATGAACATCTGTCTAGGAATCTGGCCATATATTTTCTAAACCTGGCTTGGTTGCCATGTCTCTAAGAGCTCATAGATCGGGGTAGTAACATATTTAAAACTCATGAGGGTGGCAGCTAGATGGCTCAGTGAATTAAGAGCCAGGCCTAAAGACAGGAGGTCCTAGGTTCAAACCTGGCCTCGGACACTTCCTAGCTGTGTGACCCTGGGCAAGTCACTTAACCCCCATTGCCTAGCCCTTACTATTCTTCTGCCTTGGAACCAATTCACAAATTTATTCTAAGATGGAAGACATGGGTTTTTTTTTAAAAAAACTCATCAGTAGGGGCACACAGAGGGCAACAGCTTGATTCTTCGAGAACAGAAAAAAAGATCTAGGTCAAAAACCCAAAAAAGGTCATGTGCAGAAAGCACTTTCTGTTCATTTGAAGGTCAGTCTCATAGGAAGTAATGTGAATGTGTCTCAAAGAATCTTAATAATATATTGCTAAATGAAATTTGAGAATGTAAAATATAAGGACTGGATATACTGGTGGAACATAGAACATTGGATTTCAATGACAGGAAGAACTTAAAATATTAATAAGATTTGAGGAAATCTTAGAATATAAAGTAAAAAAAAATGTTCAAGCTCACAGGGAACTTAAAACAGAGCATCATGGCTGCATAGGGCTGAAAATACCCTGTCAATTGGCATCCAACTAACACAAACATGGACAAGGAACTTAACTTGTTGCCCTAAATTAATTGTTTCATTTGTAAAATGAGGAGGTTCTGAAATAAATTCAAAAATCAAAGTATTCAGGACTAGGAGAGACCTTGAAGCTAAAAAATGTCAGAGACAGAAGGGCCCGGAGAATATAGAATGTAAGAACCAGGAGTTTTGAACAGAGATGTCAAACCCTTAGAGAAGGAACTATATGGCCCAAAATTCTCACAAGTGCTATGAGAGCCAGATTAAAGTATGACTGGGAAATATGTAATGAAAAAATAGAAAAATAAAATATAAATAAGATCACATTTTAAAAGTTACATTTTGAAAGTTAAATATGCAGCCAGCAGGGATCTTTATATATGAATTAGTAGGCCCATTTCTCTTTGTTTGACACCACTGCTTTAGAATGGAGGTAATCAATGCTGGAAGAGCCCTTAGAATATAGAACTACTGAATGTTAGAATTGAAAAGGACTTAAGATCAGAAAACATAGAATGTTAGAGCTAGAACATCAGAGTTGAATGAGACCTATAATGAACAGAAAGTGCCCTCTGCATATGCACTTCCTTGGCTATTTGGCCTGGATCTTCTGTTCTGTTCTTGAAGGACCCAGCCTTTCCTGACAGATAAGATTTTCAAATAGATAACTAGCCCAATAGACTATTAGACATGGAAACAACTTAAAGACCAGTTGGTTAATACTTAGATATCAGGTTAGCAAAAGTTGATCTGAGAATCTATTACTGGAAGATCTAGGATTAGAATCCAGGTTTCTTGAGTTCTATTCTGATATTCCTTCCCTGAAACAATAATGATTCTGTTTCTCAGATCTTAAAATTCAGAGAGGAATCTAATTTCCAGACAGGGGTACAAAAACTGTCATTTTCAGAATCTCCTGTTTTAGTCTACCTCCATCCCAACACTATTATTCAGCAGCATAATTAACTATCATATCTATTAGCTTGTATGAACAGTGAAAGACTTTCTTCTCCCCAACTCAGAGTAACAGATTACCCCTGGAATGATTAATGAACAGAGTGGTGTATTGGAATTAGGAAGACCTTGGCTCAATTCCTGTGAAAAACTGCAAGTTTCATTCATCTATATTTTAGGAAAACATTTTAAAAGACTCTCGTGCAATTGTGGACAACAAGGAGAGATGTGGGCTAAAAGTTAGTCCAATGAAAAAGTTCCCCTTTAGATATGCTGAGTCCCCTATCTCTGGAGGTCTTTAAATGGATGTGGCATGACCACTAATAGAATAATGTAGAAGAGATTTCTATTCAAGTGTCTATGAACCATATGATTGAGACTATGATACCAATTTTTTTTAGTAGGTCAGGTTTTATTTATCGGAAACTTGAAGGTCAGGAGGTAGATGAGGAGGAAGGAAATCATTCCAGGCATGAAGGACAGCCAGTGAAAACATACAGAGTTGAGAGATGAAATTTGTTCAAGGAATAGTAAGGGGGCATTTGTATATCACTAAATCATTGGAGGGGAGTAATATTATGATACCATTTTAACCAAGACTTAGAAGAATTTCAGAAAATTAGAAGGTAGATATGAGGAGGGAGAGAATGACATAGGGAACAGCTAGTGAAAATGCCCAGAATCAGAAGATAAAGTATTTTATGTGAGGAATAGCAAAGATGTCAGTTGCGTCATTTGAAATTGAATTTGAAAGGGCTTCCTGCTACAACTTCCCCCAACACCTCCCACTTCCTTTTCGTGAGGTGTCAGAGAAAGTATAAAAAAGAGAGTTTGGGGCGCCTTTTGGGCTCTCTCTACCCTGGAGCTCTCTGGAGCCCGGAGGCTGGCTGAGGCTCTCTACCCTGAACCCTGCAGACCTTTTTTTCCCTTCTTTCTACCTCCTAGTTTTCCCTAGACCTTCCCTTTTCTAATTTAAATAAAACCTAGCTATTCTAAACCCTAAATTGCTCTTTGATCTTTTATTTGAGCCTGGAAGGGCTCTGGTCAATTTCCCCCTGCTTGGGCTGGGGACCACTACCTTCCTTTCCCTTTCTCTACCTTCCTCTCTCCTTTCTCCCATCCAACCTTCCTCCTTCCATTTCTCCAATCCTCCTACCTTCATCCCTTCACCCCCTCACACAGTGTCATTGGATCACAAAATGAAGGGCATAGAAAAATGAGGTGAAAGAAAACTAGAAAGGTAATAGGGAAGCAGGTTATAAAGAGCTTTGAGTATTAGAGAATTTTATGTTTAGTCTTGGAAGTGACAAGAATCCTTTGGAGTTTTTTAAAATACTGAAGTGACATGATCAGTCAAGCACTTTAGAATATTCAATTTGACATCTTAATGGAGAATTAAGTGGGGTGAGAAGAGTCTCATGGCAAGTAAACCAACCAACGGCCTACAGAAATAACCCATGTGTGAGGTGGTAAGGGCCTAGGGGTGGTGACAGTGTCACAAGAGAGAAGGAGGTATGTAAGAGAGATATCACAAAGTTAAAATTAACAAGACTTAGTAAAAAGATTTGATATGAATGGGGTTGAGGATGGTAAGAGAGTGAGGAATCAAGAATGATACTTAAATTGTAAGCTTGAGTGACTGAGAGGATATTGGTATCCTCAAAAATAATAAGGAAATTTAGAAGAAAAGGAGGTTTGAATGGAGGAAGAAGATAATGATTTCAGTTTGGGACAAATTGAGTTAAAGATATCTAAGGCCATCCAGGTCAAGATGTCTATTTGTCAGTTGTAGAGAACTAAAAAAGAGATCAGGAGAAAGGTTCAGACTGGATATGAGAATCATTGCAAATGAATCCACCTTGCTTCTCCCTTATGTTTCCTAGATTCTTTCCTGTAAGTATATTATCCTACTCAACTATCCTTTTATGTCTTTTATCATTTTGTATAAGCCATACCTTAACAAAGACATTTTAGACATGAATCCCTCCCCTCCAATCTCAGTGATACAGTTTAAAATGTGCATCCTAATGCTAGGATCTCTAGTTCATCTTGCTATTTAACTACATTGTACATTTTATAGACATCTAAGATTGTGTCTTGATGTTGGGCTTTCTTTTAGGATATTCTCCCCTGTGAATTACTGGTTCTCTCCTGCTCTTATTCTTCTTATCATATGTTTACTTGCTCTGGTCATATGTATTTTTCAAAATTCATAAGGCCACAAAATGCAAAGCAATAAAAACTGTATCTATAAGATCATTATAGAAAAGCATAAAACCATTTCTCAAGAGATATATGTATATATTGTCAGGATAATTTTTGGTAACTCTTATGATAATATTGGTGCAGAAACTGTTATGAGGATATTTAACCCTGCTAAGATGGTCTCTTGGGGCATTGATCCTAATGGGTCACAAGTGTAAATAATGATCCTAAAAGGCTAACCCCAAAGCAGTTGTGCACAGTAAAGAAAGGTGTTGAATCTGCTTATTCCAATAGTTAGATAGCTTTCTGACTGCTGGTTGGTATTACAGTTGGGAAGTAAATAATCAGCTGATTGGTGAACACAACTGACCTATTCTCCCTAAAGCCCTGAGTAACTATTGAAGATAAGAAGTATTCTTCTAATTACCAAGCTAATAGACTTGTGTTCTTATATTAACAAAACTAATTAGCCTAATGTGATAATTAGATTAAGTCTACACTGCCCATTTTTAGTTTTAATTACCAAAGGTGAGAGCACCTCCAATTCTGGGAGGTCCATAACCCACTGTGTGCTAGAGTGAGGGACAAATCAGAATCAACTGACCTGCTCCCTAGGCGGTCTATGAGAATTGTCTATTGTGATTGGACATGCAAATTAGGAGGGAGGAACAGAAAGTGACGCATAAGTGACCCCTTTAAAAGGAGAAGGTCCTCAGTCAGCTGAGGTCTTCAGTGGAAGACAGCATCTGGTGAGGACCTCTTCTGGTTCATGGAGGAGTGTTGGAATGCTGAGACTCTGGTGGGACCTCTGACTGCTTCCCTTTGAATTGTCACGTGGATAAGTGAAGCCGTCCACCGACTCCACGAAGATTCCTAGTGGGTTGGACACTCAGAAAGGGGAACCAAGGACTGAGTGAAAATGGGTTACGGGTTAAGGATTAATGGAAAGAGGCGAAATAAGGCGAGAATAAAGACATGCAGACACAGAAAGTTTTGGCATAAGGTAGACAGACAGCAAGTAAGCTCTGATGGTCAAGAGCTTATTTCCAACTTATTTCTTGTCACTTTTATTGGGGTTACAACAGTATGGGGGGAAGGGGAGAGGCCAGTAGCCTGATACATTAACATTATGAGGTAATCATCATAAAATGCAAACTGCAAAAACCTGAAACAATAGGTAGAGCTAAGATCCAGATCTAGGGAGGATATGGCCTAAGGCATCTACTGATGTTTGATACCTATGTTAATTGATCATTGAAGGAAAAGTAAGGAGACTGAGATAACTGACTCTCTTCTGGGGTGTAGCCTTAGGGAAGGGCTAGGGATTTGGCAAGGTCAACATTCAATTTGACTCA
>NC_058130.1:723307801-723321340 GCF_016433145.1 Gracilinanus agilis | reverse complement strand
CTTTCCAATTGCAAGATTCTACCTTTTAAACTGTTATTTTCTTGCCAGATCTCTTCCATTTTCCTCAAAATCTCAGTTTTGAACTCTTCCATAGCTTGTGAGGAGTTTTCCTTATTTGAGGAGGGTCCGGATGCTTGTTTGTTCTCCTCCTCTGTTTGCTTGGTTGTCTGGATTTTCTCTGTGTAAAAGTTGTCGAGTGTTAAAGACTTCTTTTTCTTGTTGTTAATCTTTCTCTTCTGAACTTCCTGAGACTGGGTAGCCATTGTTAGCCCAGCAGCTTCTCAGATTTATCCTTGCGCTCAGTGTCTGTCCGCGATCTATTGGCTCCTGAGGTCTGAGTTCTGGTTTTTTCCAAGGTCAAGCCCCCTGGTGGACCCCCTTGCTTGATCCTCTGCTGGAGGTTCCTTTACAAGTCTCAGGGCGCTGCTTCCACAGTCGTATACCTGTCCACACTGGTTCCCCACTTAGGCTTTAGTTCCTGGCTGTGTCTGCCTCCACCCACGCCTCCTCAGTGCCTGCGTTCTCAGCCTGCGCTCTGCGCCCTGCGTCCTGCTCCCGCGCTCAGATTTCGCCTGTGTTTTTTGGCTTAATGGGGTCCTAAGTCTTGCTGCTCTCAGGAACAGGCCCCGGAGCTTCCAATGACTCGATGAGTGCCCCAAACTTGCTCTATTTCTTTTTAGCTGGCTTCGGAGCTGTAGATGTTGTGTGTGGAGGGGGTGGGGGTGGGGTGGTTGCTCAGCCCGCGATTTAGTGAGGGCTGTTTCACCCCTTTATAGCATGGAAATGCCTCGATTCCACGTACCTTCCACGCTGTGCCCTGTTGTGGGGTTCCTCCGTTTGTCTGGACTTGTTTTTATGTCCCCTTGAGGAGTTTTGTGTGTTTTGGTCAGGAGAGGTTAAGAGCTGCTTCTTACTCTGCCGCCTTCTTAACCCCGAAAAAACCTATAAACACTTTTGCACAAATAAGTCGTTCCCCTTTTTCTTTGATCTCTTTGGAATACAGGTCCAGCAGTAGTATTACTCATCAAGGAGTATTCACAGTTTTACAGCACTTTGAGCAGAGTTCCAAATTGCATTCCAGAATGATTGGATCAGTTCACAACTCCATCAACAATACATCAGTGTCCAAATTTTGCTATATGTTCTCCAAGAACATTTATCACTTTCCTTTACTGTCAATATTGGCTACTCTGATAGGTGTGAGGGAGTACCTCAGAGTTGTTTTAATTCACATTTCTCTAATCAATAATGATTTAGAACATTTTTTCATGATACTAGGGAACTTTAATTTCCTTACCTGAAAACTGCCTGTTCATATTCCTTGACTTTTTGTCAACTGAGGAATGACTTGTATTCTCATAAGTTCGATTTAATTCTCTATACATTTGAGAAATGAGGCCTTTATAAGATGAATTTGCTATAAATATTTTCCCCCAGGTTGTTGTTTTCCTTCTAATCTTGCTTGAGTTGGTTTTGATTTTCAAAACCCTTTTAAATTTACTATGATAAAAATATTTATTTTACATCTTGAAATGTTCCCTATCTCTTGTTTGGACATAAATAATCACCTTTTTCATAGATCTGACAGGTAAACTATTCCATGCTTTCCTAATTTGCTTATAGTATCACCTTTTATGTTTAACCATATACCCATTTTGACCATATCTTAATAAAGGGTGTAAGGCATTAGTCTATACCTAATTTCTGCCACACTGTTTTCTGTTTTTCCTAGCAGTTTTTGTCAAATAGTGAATTCTTATCCTAAAAGCTGGAATCTTTTGATTTTATCAAACGTTAGATTGCTATGGTCATTTATAACTCTATATTGTGTACCTAATCTATCCATTGACCCACCATTCTATTTCTTAGCTAGTATCAGATTATTTTGGTGATTACTGCTTTCTAATACAGTTTGTTGGTTACATATAGAAATATTGATGATTTCTGTGGGTTTATTTTGTATCCTGTGACTTTGCTAAAGTTATTATTTCTACTAAATGATTTAGACTTTTTAAAGTCAATTCTCTAGAATTCTCTAAGTATATCATTTCATCATTAGAAAGCTATAGTTTAGTTTCTTCATTGCTTATGTTAATTCCTTCTGTTTCTTTTTCTTCTCATTGCTATAGCTAGCATTTTTAGTATAATTTTGAATTGTAGTAGTAATAATGGACATCCTTGCTTCACCTCTGATCTTATTGGAAAGGCTTCTAGCTTATTTCCATTACAGAAAACACTTCCTGATCATTTAAGATGGATACTACTTATCATTTTCAGGAAAACTAATTTAATTCCTATGCTCTATAATGTTTTTAAAAATAGGAATAAGCATTGTATTTTGTCAAAATCTTTTTCTACATCTATTGAGATAATCATGTGATTTCTGTTTTATTTGTTATTGATATGGTCAATTATGCTGATAGTTTGCCTAATATTGAATCAACCGTGAATTTCTTTTTTTTTAAACATTTATTAATATTCATTTTTAACATGGTTACATGATTCATGCTCCTACTTTCCTCTTCACCCCCCGCACTCCCCCTACCCATGGCCGATGCACATTTCCACTAGTTTTGTCATGTGCCCTTGATCAAGACCTATTTCCAAATTGTTGGTAGTTGCATTGGTGTGGTAGTTTCGAGTCCACACCCTCAGTCATGTCCACCCCAACCCATGCGTTCAAGCAGTTGTTTTTCTTATATGTTTCCTCTCCTGCAGTTCTTCCTCTGAATGTGGGTAGCATCTTTACCATAAATCCCTCAAAGCTGTCCTGGGTCATTGTATTGCTGCTGGTACAGAGGTCCATTACATTCAATTTTACCATAGTATATCAGTCTCTGTGTACAATGTTCTTCTGGCTCTGCTCCTTTCACTCTGCATCAGTTTCCGGAGGTCTCTCCAGTTCACATGGAACTCCTCCAGTTTATTATTCCTTTTAGCACAATAGTATTCCATCACACGCATATACCACAGTTTGTTCAGTCATTCCCCAATTGAAGGACATACCCTCCTTTTCCAATTTGTTGCCACCACAAAAAGCGCAGCTATAAATATTTTCGTACAAGTCTGTTTATCTATGATCTCTTTGGGGTACAAACCCAGCAATGGTATGGCTGGATCAAAGGGCAGGCATTCCTTTATAGCCCCTTGAGCATGATTCCACATTGCCATCCAGAATGGTTGGATCAGTTCACAACTCCACCAGCAATGCATTAATGTCCCAATTTTGCCACATCCCCTCCAGCATTCATTACTCTCCCCTTCTTTCATTTTAGCCAATCTGCTAGGTGTGAGGTGATACCTCAGAGTTGTTTTGATTTGCATTTCTCTAATTACTAGGGATTTGGAACACTTTCTCATGTGCTTATTGATACTTTTGATTTCTTTACCTGAAAATTGCCTATTCATGTCTCTAGCCCATTTATCAATTGGGGAATGGCTTGATTTTTTATACAATTGCTTTAACTCCTTGTATATTTGAGTAATTAGACCCCTGTCAGAGTTTTTCGTTATAAAGATTTTTTCCCAATTTGTTGTTTCCCTTCTGATTTTTTGACTACATTGTTTTTGTTTGTACAAAAGCTTTTTAGTTTAATATAATCAAAACCATTTAATTTACATTTTGTAATTTTCTCTAACTCTTGCTTGGTTTTAAAGTCTTTCCTTTCCCAGAGATCTGACAAGTATACTATTCTGTGTTCATTTAACTTATTTATAGTTTCCCTCTTTATATTCAAGTCGTTCACCCATTCTGAATTTATCTTGGTGTAGGGTGTGAGATGTTGATCTAAACCTAATCTCTCCCATATTGTTTTCCAAATTTCCCAGCAGTTTTTGTCAAATAGTGGATTCATGTCCCAAAAGTTGGGCTCTTTGGCTTTATCATACACTGTCTTGCTGATGTCATTTACCCCAAGTCTATTCCATTGATCCTCCTCTCTGTCTCTTAGCCAGTACCATATTGTTTTGATGACTGCTGCTTTATAGTATAGTTTAATATCTGGTTCTGCTAGTCCCTCTTCCTTCACATTTTTTTCATTATTTCTCTTGAAATTCTTGATCTTTTGTTATTCCAAATGAAATTTTTATAGTTTTTTTCTAATTCAGTAAAGAATTTTTTTGGTATCTTGATAGGTATCAACCGTGAATTTCTGGCATGAATCTTACCTGGCCATAGTGAATGATCTTTGTGTTGTGTTACCATAGTCTACTTGTGAGCATTTTATTTAAAATGTTTTGCATCTATAATTATTAAGGAAATTGGTGTATAATTTTCATTCTCTGTTTTTGCTCTTCTTGTCTTAGGTATCAGCACCATATTTGTTTCATATTTGTACAACTCCTTCTTTGCCTATTTTCCCAAATGATTTATATAGTATTAGTATTAATTATTCTTTTAATGTTTGATAGAATTAATTTCCAAAGCCATCTGATCCTTGGGATTATTTCTTAGAGAGTTTCATTGATGACTTGTTCAAATTCTTTTTCTTAGATGAGCCTATATAAGTATTCTATTTCCACTTCTATCAATCTTTCAATTCATATTTTTGTAAATATTCATCCATTTCACTTAGATTGCCAAGTTTATTGGCATAAATTGTTCAAAAAAAGCTCTTAGTGATTGCCATAATTTCCTTTTCATTGGTAGTGAATTCACTTTCATTTTTGTTACTAGTAATTTGATTTTCTTCTTTTCTTTTTTAAATTATGTGAATTAATGGTCTATATTTTCTTCAATTCCTTTATAAAACAATCTCAGTCTTATCTGTTAGATCAGTTGTTTTCTTACTTTAAATTTTATTAATGTCTTCTTTGATTTTCAGAGTCTTCAAGTTAGGCTTTAATTGGGGATTTTGAATTTGTTCTTTTTCTAGTTTTTTTTTTTGAGTTGCATACCTGATATATTTATCTGCTTTTTCTCCATTTTATTGATGTAAGCATTTAGAGATTTCCCTCTAAGTACTATCTTGATTGCATACCGTAAATTATGTGTTACCTGATTGTTATCATTCCCATCAGTGAAATTACTGATTTTTAAATGATTTTCTCTTTGACCCACCAATTCTTTAGAATTAGATTATTTAGTTTACAATTAATTTTAAATTTGTCTTTCCATGGCCCCTTATTGATTGTAATTTTTATTGTATTATAATTTAAAAGGATGCATTTATCAATTCTGATTTTCTGAATTTGGTTGTGACATTTTTATGCCCTAATACATGGTCAGTTTTTGTGTAGGTAACATGTATCAGTGAAAAGAAAGTATATTCCTTTCTATTTCCAATTTAAATTTTTCCAGAGACCTGTTAAGTCTAACATTTCTAAAATTCCATCTTTCTCCTTACTGTCTTTTTAATTTTTTGATTATATTCATCTAATTCAGAGATTGGAAAGTTGAGGTCCCCCACTTGTATAATGTTATTATTTCCTCTTGTAGGTCACTTAATTTTTCCTTTAAAAATCTGTATGCTATGCCTTTTGATTAATATATGTTCATTACTGAGATTACCTCATTGTCTATGATACCTTTTATCCGTACACAATTTCCTTCCTTATCTCTTTTAATTAGCTCTATTTTTGCTTTAGCTTTTTCTGAGATCATGATTGTTACCCCTGATTTTTTTAACTTTAACTGAAGCATCATAGATTCTCTTCAAGCCCCCTTACCTTTATTCTGTTTGTCTCTCTGCTTCAAATGTATTTCTTGTAAACTATATGTATATATATACATATACTAAAAACTTAGGATTCTGTTTTTTAAGCCATTTAGCTATCTGCTTCCATTTTATGAGTTCATACAATTCACATTCACAGTTAAAATGACTGGTTATGTATTCCACTCTATTTCCTCTTCTAACTGGTGAAATTCTCTTAGAAACTTTATGTGCCTAAGCCAGGAATACTCACTCTTTCACTCCTCCTCTTTGCTTCTTCATGGAAATTCTTCCCTTTACACTCCTTTGTAGGTCTCTTGAAGATGTTTTTTCTCATTAAAATAAGAATTCCTTGAAGTCTGGGCTATCTTTTTTCTTTTATCTGTATTTCTAGTTCTTTGTACAGTGACTGTCATATAGCAAGTACCTAATAGATTATCTATCTATCTATCTATCTATCTATCTATCTATCTATCTATCTATNATAGATTATCTATCTATCTATCTATCTATCTATCTATCTATCTATCTATCTATCTATCTATTTTTTATTACATAGCATAGATCTCTCATTGCTTCTCTCCCCCCCTTTAGCTGCTATCTCTTATGACAAAAGCTTCTTAAGAAGAAAAAGAATAAGAGAAGCAAGAGAAAAGAAAGAATAAAAGAGAAATAAGAGAAAGCATCAATAAATTGAAAAAAAATCTGACATTATATGTCAGCCTTCACCCAAGTTTATCCTTTTCCCACCAACTTTGCTATTATAGATAAAATTATCTACTCATATCTTTTATTGCAACCATACATCTTTGTAATTTAACACATCCATTTTTGATTATTTTGAGATTTTTGTTCTCCCATTTACATTGTTATGTGATTGTTTATTTTGTTTTCTTAACTCTATTCACTTTATTGTTATCAGTTCATGTAAATCCATACTTTTCCTTATTCACCATACTTATAATTTCTTATAGCCCAGGAACATTCAATTACATTGATACACCACAGTTTGTTTAGAGATTGCCTAATTGAATGGCATTTACTTTCTTTCCAGTTCTTCACTACCACAAAAGTACAGTTATCAATATTTTGGTGTACATGGAGACTTTTTATTGTCATTGACTTTCTAGGATCATATGTCTAGCAATAGAAATTACTTATAAAGGGGTAAGAATATTCTAGCTACTTCATTAACATAATTCTAATTGCTTTTAAAATGGTAATAATTCATAGTAGACATGTTACATGCCATGTACATAGTTTATATTTACTATATACTAATATATACTAATGTACTATATATTAATCCATAGTATTCAAGGATAGTTAATTTAATTGAACCAGCAATACATGGGTGTTCCTTTCTTTCTACAATTACTGGTTCTTTGGAAAAATTATTTTTCTTGGGACCTTAAAACATTCATTCTCCAAATGAATTTTATTATCTTGTCTAACTCTATGAAGGATAGTTAAGTGGTGTAGTGGATAGAGTGCTGGACTTGAAGTCAGGAAGACTCATTTTCCTGAGTTCATATCTGACTTCAGACTTTTATTAGCTGGGTGACCTTGATCAATTCACTTAGTCCAGAGATGGGCAAACTTTTTAAAGAGGGGGCCAAAGGAAAGGAAATGCTCATCTGTCAGTCTGTTTCTAAGGAAACTCTTTTGAAGTTTCATTGTATTGTATCCTACTCATTGTATTTGTCAGATTAGGAATAATGTCTCCCAGCTGGATAGGACATTTCAGGGGGCCACATCTGGCCCGCGGGCCATAATTTGCCCATCACTGACTTAGTCCTATTTGTTTTGGTTTCCTCATAGCAATGGAAATGGTAAACTACTTCAGTATCTTTGCCAAGAAAACCCAAATAGAGTCATGAAGTGTTGGACACTGTTGAAAAATGACTGAACAACAATAAGAAAAAAACTATGTAGTGATTCTCCCATTTTAAGACAAATTGAGAACTAAGAAGGTTAGTTTAGGGGTCACAGAGCTAGGAAGTGGTAGAAGAAGGTTTAGAATTAAGCAACCTGACAACAGGTTCTATATTCTACCCATACATTACACTGCCTTGTGTGCAAGTCAAAAGGTGAACAAATTGAATCTCACATTAGAAAAGAGTAATTGTGAACCTTTTTCTTGGAGTAGCAGGGTTGTTTGTGAGAGTTCATGAGGCTATCTCACAGTCACAAAGAGAGCTCTAGTTTTCTGGTAAGGAGTACCCTCAGGCCCCCTTTCATGTCAGTGTTCCTCAGGCTGTCGATGAAAGGGTTCAGCATGGGGGTGACCACCGTGTACATCACAGCTGATGCTGTGTCCTGATTGGCTGTGTGGGTAGATTTGGGACTGAAGTACACTCCAATAAGTGTTCCATAGAACAGAGACACCACAGTGAGGTGGGAGCCACAGGTAGAGAAAGCTTTCTGCTTCCCTCGGGCAGATGGGATCCTCACTACAGCCAAGAAAATGTGAATGTAGGAGATTAGAATGCCAATGAAGGGAATAATGGTAGTCAGTGTCCCCACTGTGTACACCATCAAGTCATTAATGAAGGTGTCTGAACAAGCCAATTTTATCAAAGCACTGAGGTCACAGAAGAAATGAGGGATTTCAGTGTGGCCACAGAATGAAAGCTGGGTCACAGAGATAGTATGAATGAGGGCATTAATACAGGGCCAGAACCAGGACACTGAGACCAGAAGGGCACAGGTCCTTGGGGTCATGATCATACTATAGTGTAGTGGGGCACAGATAGCCACATAACAGTCATAGGCCATCGAGGCAAGAAGAATACTGTCCAGTCCTGCAAACCAACTGAAGAAGAATGTTTGTGTTAGGCATGCAATGTAAGGAATTGCTTTGTTTCCAGATATGTGACTTGACAGCATTTGGGGGACAGTGGTGGATGTAAAGCACATGTCAATGAGGGATAAGTTACTGAGGAAGAGGTACAAAGGAGTGTGGAGGCGGGAGTCAGTTTTGATGGCCAGAATGATGAGCAGGTTCCACATCACTGTGATCAGGTACATAACCAGGAACATGAAGAACAAAAGCTTCTCTTGCTCTGGATTGTATAAAAGGCCCAGGAGGACAAACTCAGACACTTCAGACCAATTTCCCCCTTCCCTGGGTCTGTTGGGAAGCATATGAGGAAAGGAGATGAAACAAAAATTTGAAATAGTCCATTCAAAGTTAATTGGAAAAATCTTGTATGAATAAAATCAGTGGAATCAGAATTGGAAGAGAAATGGGATAGTGGAAAAATATTTTAATATTATGGTTATTAATCTGATTTTCAAAACATACAGGATATTGAGAAGCAATGCATAATAGGAGGGAAATTCTGTAATAGATTGATGATTGAAAGTATGAAACATTTTTCATAATAGGAATTAACTCTAAAGATCATGCTCCAGAACACTAATAATAGAAATACAAATGAAAAGAATTCTGTGATTTTACTTTACACCTTGAAAACTGGCAGAGATGACAAAAGATAATCAATTGGTGACTCTCCTGCTCTTCTCCAAATCATCTAATATTGAGACAATCTGTTTCCCCTAAAATGTGGGTGGCATTAGCATTTTTCAGTTGCCTGAGGAGTTGAAACAGCTTGCAAATTTAAAAATGGTCAGATTGAGGCATGCTCTGGCTTTCTTTTGGTGTTCAGAGAGAATGGCTGATGGTCATGTTGACTCTCAGAGAAAATGCCTTAAATTGACTGATTTCTCACTCAGTGGGGATGGTGGGTGGACAGTTATGTTTTCTGTCAAAAAGAAAGGACTACTTTCTCCTCCATTCCTCTTTTAATCCTTGGTCACAAGAAATGGGATGGGTTGAAGCTTTGTATTTGTTTTGATTCATTCATCTTTCTCAGTTTTAGGTGTAGTCAGTGGAATTTCTCCTTGCCTCAGGAGTTCATAATATGATTACCTTGGAGATAGAATTTCAGACTAGATGTGTAGATAGCCAGGCTATCAGAGAAGTCTTCAGAAGGCAGAGTCCCAGACCAGAAAGGAGCTTTTGGACTTTGACTTGGTAAGATTATGCTATATAAGAACTGAGCTAAATTGTGAACCTAAACCCCTTCTTCTCTCCAGAGTATTCTGTGATGCAGGGAAGAATTATGCTCCCAGGTTTTCTTGGGAATGTTTGTGCATGAATTCTTGCTATATAAACTAGTCCATACATAAAGGTAATTATAATTTCAAAACACAAATAATTTGTTTCATTTTTCAGTGTCTTATTTCCCAGTTTTTTTGCTCTTCCTGTAACTCTATTCATAATCCTTGTGCTTTAGTACTGGCAATGACCCATTCCTTGAATATTCTGCCTCCTCATTTCTGCTTGATTGAAATCCTAGTTTCCATTTGAACTGAGTTTTAACTCTTTATTTGAAGTCTAACCAGCTTTCCCAGCCACTAGCATTCTAGTCTCCTCTCTCTCTCAAGCTAACTTTTATTCGTTTTTGAATTTATTCTATCTATATCTCTTTACATGCATTGTCATATCTCTAGTTAAAATGAAAGCTTCTTCACAGCAAGGACTTTCACACTTACCCCTCCCCCCTTGATTCTCCAGAATTTTGTACTTTGTCAAATAATAATTGTTTCTGAGGTCCTTTCTACTTCTAACATTTAGCGTCCAATGTTTTTAGATTTCTTTACCTACATTATGTGTATTAAAATTGCTTTCAATATTAACATTCTAGGAACTATATGTGAGAATAATTTTGAATTCTGACATTCTATTTCCTAAATTTTAAAGTCCTTCCCAATTTGAACATCTTATGTTATAGGATGTTGTTTGGTGAATAAGTGAGTCAATTAGCATTCATTACTATCTTTAAGGAGTTGAGCTTTGAAATAAGTCAAGGAAGCTAAGTATGTGGAGTTGAGGATGGAGAGAGTACTAGGCATGGTGGTTAGCCAGCAGAATTGCTCAGATTGCAGAGATGGAGTGTCCTGTGTGAGGAATTGAAAGGAGATCAGTGTCACTGAATCACAGATTACTTGGCAGACATTAAGTAAAAAGATGAGAAATATAGGAAGGACCTAGGGTATGAAGGATTTTAAATGACAAAGGGAAGATTTTACATTTAAACCTGGAGGCATTAGAAAGTCACTTGAGTTGATTAAATAGAAGAGCAATATGGCTAGATCTGGGCTTCAGGAAGATTAATTTGACAGTTGAGTGGAGGACATATTGCAATAGGGAAATACTTGATGCAGGGAGACCAACTAGCAGGCTATTTTCAGTCTAATGCAGCTCTGAAATTTCCATATGACATATTTTATATGATGAGATTTCCTCTTGCTCTATTTATATTTGAACTGCTTTCTGCCCCAGAAATTTTGTATTCTATTTTCCAAAGGTTCTTCCAATTCTGATGTTCTATATTCTCAAATATTTTTTAGTACTAGAATTCTAAGATTCTATGACATTCTATAATATTGCTTTGAGAATTTCCCCTTGAAAATAACAGACAATTTTCTCTGCAGATACACTTACTTGGCATTTTATCTGGGTCTCTTATTCTTTTTTTGAAGGACCCAGTCCTGCTGGTTTCCTTGGTCCTCTTCTCACAGCTGAGAATTTTCAACAGGAACTTTCTGTGGGCTTTTCCAGGAGAAACAGGGCTTGAGACTTTGGCTGAAATGATGTTTATGAGAACAGAAGTCTCTTTGTCTCTGACGAATGGCACAAGGAGTGCCAAGACTCAGGGTTCCAATTCCCTGAGCTCCATATAAGCAACAAGTACCAACTAATTGTCCATCCTGTACTCCATACCCTTTTGGATCAGCTTCCTTTGGGTAAAAAAATGACCTAAATTGTTCAGTTTATTTTCACCATGCTGCTATTTCAGAAATTCCAAGAGTTCTTTATAATTTTAACTCCCTTCAAAGGAGATATTGTATAGCAGCATGGAACACTGGAATTGAAATGGGTCTTGGAACACAGAACCTAGGGTATCAGACCTTAAGATATATTATATACTTAATCCTCATGTCAGAGGTTCATTTGAGATGCCACATCACAAGATCACTTATCTAGAGTTGGAAGGTACATCAGAGACCATCTATATAGTCCAAACCATTCATTTCTGTATAAGAGAAACTGAATTTTGGGAAGATTAAATGATTTGAATGATTTGCCCCTAAGTCTCAGTAGGTATCAGAGCTAAGTTTCAAACCTACATCATCTGACTCTAAATTCTATGCACTTAGAACTCATATCAGAGTCAATATAAAGTAGCATCAATTAGGGACATTCTTCCCCTCCCCTTACCTAATCTCAATTACTTATTGTATAGTCTGGGATGAGGATCCAGTTGGGCTCTTTGAAGGCTGCCCTCCATATTGTTGCACCCCTTTATGTAGACTTATATTGTTCAATGTTGATGATACTATTTTTATTATGATTATTATAGTTCTCCTAATTTCCCAAAGAGAGGTAGCTGCTACATTCAGAATCCCTGCAAGCTCATGGCAGACCCCAAGACACAATTTCTGTGCACAATTGCCTTTTTATCTTTTAGAAATTATCTTTCTAAAAATTCCCCTTAACTTGACTTATTTTCAGTGAAAAAATTATAAATAAATTTAAATCATTGTCTTTAGAAGTTGATTATCTATAATATTGTTATTATATAAGTTGTTCTCCCAGTTCTTCTAACTCCACTTTGCATCAGTCCATACAAATATTCCCTTATTTCTTTGAAATCATCCCCTTAATTTCTTCCAGCAAAATAGCATTCCATCACATTCATATACCATAACTTTTTTTAGACATTTATTAATATTCGTTTTAAATCTGTTTACATACTTTATGCCCCTACTTTCCCCTTCACCCCCCCCCCTGCTCTCCCCCCACCCATGGCCAACGCGCATTTCCACTGGTTGTAACAAGTGTCCTTGTTCAGGGTCTATTTCCCATTCATGTCCGCCTCAGTCCATGCATTCAAGCAATTGTTTATCTTATATGTTTCCTCTCCTGCAGTCCTTCCTCTGAATGTGGGTAGCATCTTTACCATAAGTCCCTCAGAGCTGTCTTGTGTCATTGCAGTGCTGCTGGTACAGGAGCCCATTACATTTAATTTTACCATAGTATATCAGTCTCTGTGTACAATGTTCTTCTGGTTCTGCTCCTTTCACTCTGCATCACTTCCTGGAGGTCTCTCCAATTTGCATGGAACTCCTCCAGTTTATTATTCCTTTTAGCACAATAGTATTCCATCACCCGCATATACCACAATTTGTTCAGCCATTCCCCAATTGAAGGACATCCCCTCATTTTCCAGTTTTTTGCCACCACAAAAAGCGCAGCTATAAATATTTTCATACAAGTCTGTTTATCTATGATCTGTTTGGGGAACAAACCCAGCAATGGTATGGCTGGATCAAAGGGCAGGCAGTCTTTTATAGTCCTTTGGGCATAGTTCCAAATTGCCAGCCAGAATGGTCGGATCATTTCACAACTCCACCAGTAATGCATCAATGTCCCAATTTTGCCACATCCCCTCCAACATTCATTACTCTCCCCTTCTTTCATTTTAGCCAATCTGCTAGGTGTGAGGTGACCTCAGAGTTGTTTTGATTTGCATTTCTCTAATTATTAGAGATTTAGAACACTTTCTCATGTGCTTATTGATACTTTTGATTTCTTTACCTGAAAATTGCCTATTCATGTCTCTTGCCCATTTATCAATTGGGGAATGGCTTGATTTTTTATACATTTGCTTTAACTCCTTGTATATTTGAGTAATTAGACCCCTGTCAGAGTTTCTCGTTATAAAGATTTTTTCCCAATTTGTTGTTTCCCTTCTGATTTTGACTACATTGTTTTTGTTTGTATAAAAGCTTTTTAGCTTAATATAATCAAAAC
>NC_058130.1:723264605-723297807 GCF_016433145.1 Gracilinanus agilis | reverse complement strand
TTCTTCTTCTTCTTCTTCTTCTTCTTCTTCTTCTTCTTCTTCTTCTTCTTCTTCTTCTTCTTCTTCTTCTTCTTCTTCTTCTTCTTCTTCTTTCTTCTTCTCTTTCCTCCTCCTCCTTCTTCTTTGAAAATTGAGACAAAGTGATTAAGTGACTTGTTCAAGGCCACACAGCTAGTAAGTGTCTGAGACCAGTTGAGGTTATCCAGATTTTGGGGTCTCAGAGCTCTGTATAAAGTACTGTTTTTAAAAATGATATTGCCCTATGTATGATTGCGGTTTTGCCTTTAAAAGATCACTCTATTGCAAAAATATGAATAATATGGAAATAGGTTTTGAACAATGATACATGTATAACACAGTGGAATTGCTTGTTAGCTCTGGGAGGTGGGGAGGGAAGAAAGGTGGGAAAAATCATGAATTGTGTAACCATGGAAAAATATTCTAAATAAAAAAAATGAATTTGAATTAAAATTATATTGCTTTAGTCACTTAACCCTAATTGCCCAGCCCTTACTGCTCTTTTGTCTTGGAACCAATATACAGTATTGATTCTAAGACAGAAGGTAAGGGTTTTAAAAATTATATTGCCTTGGCTTTTTTTATGAACAACTACTATTTCTCCAATTATTTATATCTAACTTCTCGTGTAAAGAGTGTTTTGGAATTGTATTCATATAGATCACATGTATCTTGGTATATAGCCTCCCAAGTATTATATATTTTCTTTATTTATTTTCAATAGAGTTTTTCTAACTCCCACCAGATTTTGATGGTAATATATAGAAATGTTGATTTATTTGGGTTTATTTTAATATACTGTGACTGTTTAAGTTTCAAGAGATTCAATTGGTTTTTAGTTGACTAGGGTAAAAAAGTGATCATTATTTCCTCTTTGCTTTTCTGAGATCAAAATTACATTGATTAGGTACAACTGTCAATCACTGAGCTAATGATGCAAATACAGTTACTGGCATTTTATTCTGCTTGGAGTTCAGGTGAACATAAAGTTAATGATCTCAGAGTGTCAGTTTCAGCAACTCTATATAGAAGGTGAATACATAAGCAGGATAACTACAACAGAATTTAATAGAAAGCGGCAGGGGAAGGTTAAGGGTATGGCAGGAAATAAGTAACAGAAGGGGAAGACAAGGATGTCTGCTTCAGAAAGATTGGGGAAATAGCTGGTTGAAACTAGAACCGAATTTTATGTTATGTCTCAGGCTTGATTTTACAGACCAGCCAGATATATGTTCTGTTTGATTTAAATAAACAGTACCAGGGCAGAGTTTTTCTGAATACAATGGCAGCAAGAATCCTGACCCAGGGGCAGCTGGGTAGCTCAGTGGATTGAGAGTCAGGCCTAGAGGCAGGAGGTCCTAGGTTCAAATCTGGCCTCAGATACTTCCCAGCTGTGTGACCCTGGGCAAGTCACTTGACCCCCATTGCCCACCCTTACCACTCTTCCACCTAGGAGCCAATACACAGAAGTTAAGGGTTTAAAAAAAAGAATCCTGACCCAGAAATTGTCTTATTATGCTTTAATTTCTTTTTGGGGATCTTATTCCTACCTATTCCTTATTAGCATTTCTAGTACTATATTAAATAATAATGGTGATAATGGACATCCTTACTTTTTACTTTATAAATTTCTAGTTTATTTCTATTACAGATAATGCTTGTTTTTGGTTTTAGATGGATACTAATTATCATTTTAACAAAAGCTCTATTTAGTTATTTTTTTTAAACCCTTAACTTCTGTGTATTGGCTCCTATGTGGAAGAGTGGTAAGGGTGGGCAATGGAGGTCAAGTGACTTGCCCAGGGTCACCCAGCTGGGAAGTGTCTGAGGCTGGATTTGAACCTAGGACCTCCTGTCTGTAGGCCTGACTTTCAATCCACTGAGCTGCCCCCAGCTCTATTTATTTATATACTATCCAGTGAATTAAAAAAAAACCCAAGTTGTATCTTATTAAATACTTTTCCTGCACTTATTGATATACTCATATACTTTTTGTCATCAATATGATTATTTTTATTGGTTTCCCAACAGTAAGCCATTCCTGTAATAAATCAAGGCGAGTACAATTTTTGGGTTATTTCACTGTAGTATTCTTACTATTATTTGATTAAAAAATTTACATCAATATTTATTAAGGATATTGGTCTACAGTTAATTTGTCTATTTTGAGTATTCCTGGTTTTGACATCAAGAAAAGATTTGTGTCATGTAAGGAATTTGGTAAGAAGCTTCCCCTCCATTTAAAAAAAAATAGCCTTCCCCCCTTCCCCTCACCTGCTGGCTCTGTCAGTTTCTCAGCCAGACCTGAGGCACACCCAGGCTTCATTCTCTCCTCTGTTTTATTCCCTATAGCTCAGATTTTCAGACTAGGAGCTAGCTCAAGCTGTCAGTTCTCATAGGAGATCAAGGCTTTGGCTGAAGTGCTATACATGAAGGCAAGAGTCATCTCTGTTTCCTAGGAGGGATGTTCCAATCTAGCCCCTTATTAGAACTCAACTTAATTTGTTAAGTGTTTGACCCAAGTTCAATTTATTTACATGCTACTTCAGTCAAGAATGATGAGAACTTCCTCTTCTTTTGGAAAAGGAACCTGATAGGATGGAAGTGGAAGGGGTTTAGAGGATAGGATGTCAGAACTGGGAGAATTCTTAGAATATACAACTACTAATGTTGAAAGGGATCTTTGGGAGACCTTGGAGAGTTCTTAGAATATACAACATAGGCTAATATGTTGGAAGGTGCCTCAGAACATAATATAATATGTAACATAATAATATAATACACAATTTGCTATAAATATTTAATATATTATAATAAATATACTTATCCAAGAGAAAAAAATTTCATATTACCTATATCCAAAAAAATCTGTTTCATTCTTCCCCCCTCATGCCCTTTCTACCTCCCCCAAAAGGCAAATAATATGATGTATTTGTACAAATATTATTATATAATACATATTTCCTTGTTTGTCATGTTGTGAAACAAAACATATTTCTTAAAGCAGAGAAAAATTCATTGAGGAAATAAAGTGAAGAATGCATGTTTCAAGTTGCATTCAGATCCCATTTGTTCCTTCTTTGGCAGTGGATATCCTTTTTTGTCATGAGTTCCTTGGAGTTGTTATGGATCCTTCCATATTAATATTAGTTAAGTCATTCATAGTTGATCATCATACATTATTGTTGCTACTGTGTACAATATTCGCCTAGTTCTGTTCACTTCACTTTGCGTCACTTCATATAAATCTTTCCAGGTTTACTTGTTATCATCTTTGTCATTTCATACAGCATCATGGTCTTCCATTATAATCATATACAACTTCTTCAATCATTCCTCAATTGATAGACATCCCTTCATTTTCCAGTTCTTTGCCACTACAAAAATATATAGTTTCTTGTCCTTTTTCCATGATCACTTTAGGAAATAAACCTAATAGTGGCATTACTGGGTTAAAAGTCATATAAAGTTCAATAATTTTCTGGATATAACTATGAATTGCTCTCCAAAATGGTGGAATCAGTTCATAGTTCTACCAACAGTCTTTTAGTGTCTTTATTTTCCATGTCTCCTCCTACATTTGCCATTTTGCCCTTTTATCATTTAAGCTAATGCAATGGATGTGATTTGATATTTCAGAATGATTTGCATTTCTTTAATCAATAATGATTTAGAGCATCTTTTCATACAGTTGTATATAGCTTTGATTTCTTCATTCCAAAAACTATATCTTCATATGTTTTGACCATTTATCAGTTGGGGAATGACTCTTATTCTTATATATTTGACAAAGTTTTCTTTATATTTTAGATATGAGGCTTCCATCTAAGAAACTTTCTATAATTTTTCCTCCCAACACATTTTTTTCTTTCTAATTTTGGCTACATTAGTTTTTTTTTGAATGAAATCTTTTCAATTTAATTTATTGAAAATGATTTAATTTTGCATGTCCCAATGCTTTCTATTTCTTGTTCATTCATTAACCCTTCTTTTCCCTGTTTTTCTAATTTGTATATCTCCCTTTATACTTAGGTCATTATTCATTTTGATTTTACTTTGGCATATGATATAAGATATTTGTTTATATCTAGTTTCTGCCAAACTGCTCTCCAGTTTTCCCAACAATTTTTATCACATAGTGACTTTTTTATTCCAAAAGCTTGGATCTTTACCTTTGTAAAGATTACATCTTTTACAGTTGTTTGTTGTACATCTTTTCTCTTCCATTGATCTACTTTTCTGTTTCTTAGTCAGTATCAGACAGTTTTGTAAATAACTGCTTTATAATATAGCTTGAATTCTTGTAGTTCTAGAACTCCTTCCTTAACATTTTCATTATTTCCTTTGATATTCTTGATTTCTTGCCAATATTTTTATTTTTTCAGATTATGAATTCCAGATGTTCTCTTCTTCTAGCCCCTTTTCCATATATTGATGCCAATTAATTATTCCTATGAGATAATGAAAAGCATGTTTCCATTTTAGTCATGTTGCAAAAAAGTAAGAAAAATAAAGAGTGAAACAAATTATATTCCAATTTGCATTCAGAGTTCATCAATTCTCTCTCTAGAGATGGATAGCATTTTTCATTTGAGTCTTTTGGAATTGCTTTGGGTTAGTATATTGATTATAGTAACCAAGTCTTTCATAGGTGATCATTGTTATAATATTGTTTTTAATGTGTACAATGATCTCCTGCATATTATGGTCACTTCATTTTGCCTCAGTTTATTTCAAATAAAATTTGGTGATATATTTTCTGAACTCTTCTCTAGTGCAAACTTGTTCCTTCTGATTAGAGAGTACCTTATTTTATTAGTTTATTCTTTCTATTTACTTTGAAAGGTAGGAAGTTCCCTTGATAGAGAAGATCTGAGTTCAAATTCAACCTCAGATCCTTACTAGCTGTGTGACTTTTAACAAACCACTGCTTGCCTCAGTTTCTTCATTTATAAAATGAGGATAATAATTGTGAGGATCAAATGAGATAATAATTGCACAGTGCCTGGCATACACTAAGTACTATATAAATATTCATTATCATCATCACCATCATCATCATCATCATCATCATCATCATCACATCTATTGTATATTACTCTCCCGGTATTACTTAATTCCCTTTTCATTTATTCCCAACTAGCTTCCCAAATTTGTCTAAATTCTTTAGAAGGTAGTGCATCGTAGGGGCTAGAGAACTTGGAACATCTGGATTCAAGGCTCAGCTCTCACATATCCAGGCAGTGAGATCCTAGGCAAGTCCATTGATCTTTCTGTACCCAGTGCTCTAAATCTATAATCTGCAGATATTTTTTCTTGTTGAAATTTACATAGTGCTCCTGAGTGTCCCAATGTAGTGGCCTTTTGTTTCCTAGATGATGAAACTGAGGCTCAGGAAGGTTATGTACTTTGTTCAGCTAGGAAGTAGAACTAGAAGTGCAAGTAAACTTTCTTTCCTTTTTTTAAAAAAATATTAATTATACCTCTGTATTTTGTGGGGGAGAGGGGAGAGGGGAATATAGGTTTGGGTAAACTGAACTATGTTTTTCTCCTTATGTTACCCTTCAAAGGAAAGCAAAAATCAAATATACAGTCCATCTGACTCTAATAAATATTAGTAATTCTGTTGCTGTTTTATCCTATAAGATCTCATTATTAGATCACATATTGGGGTATAAGAGGCAACATGACAGAGAACTGAGTTCAAGTTTCCACACTTAACTTTCTTTTTTTCTTTCCTTTTTTTAACCAAAAATTTTACAATATATTTTATTCGATATTCAAAACAACCCTTTTGAAAGATCGTAACTATTACATAAAGTATAGAATGCTACTATTATTTTGTATCCTGTTTTTTCCCATTTTTATTTTGTAGAATATTTTTCCTTGGTTACATGATTCATGTCCTTTCCCTCCCCCCAAGTCCTCCCTTCCCTATAGCCAATGCACAATTCCACTGGGTTTTACATGTATCATTGATCAAGACCTATTTCCATATTATTGGTAATAATATGGGGTGGTTGTTTAGAGTCTACATCCCAAATCATATCCCCATCAATCCATGTGTTCAAGCAGTTGTTTTTCTTCTGTGTTTCTACTCCCACAGTTCTTCCTCTGAATGTGGCTAGTTTTCTTTCTCATAAGTCCCTCAGAATTGTTCTGGATCTTTGCATTGCTGCTAGTAGAGAAGTCCATTACATTTGATTGTACTACAGTGTACAGTGTATCAGTCTTTGTGTATAATGTTCTCCTGGTTCTGCTCCTTTCACTCTGCATCAATAACTGGAGGTCATTCCAGTTCACATGGAATTCTTCCAGTTCATTATTCCTTTGAGCACAATAGTATTCCATCATCAACAGATACCACAATTTGTTCAGCCATTCCACAATTGAAGTACATCCCCTCATTTTCCAATTTTTTGCCACCACAAAGAGCACAGCTATAAATATTTTTGTATAAGTCTTTTTCCTTATTATCTCTTTGGGGTATAAACCCAGCAGCGGTATGGCTGGATCAAAGAGCAGACAGTCCTTTGAAGCCCTTTGGTCATAGTTCCAAATTGCCATCCAGAATGGTTGGATCAATTCACAACTCTGCCAGCAATGCATTAATGTCCCAATTTTGCCACATCCCCTCCAACATTTATTACTTTCCTTTACTTCCATATTAGCCAATCTGCTAGGTGTGAGGTGGTACCTCAGAGTTGTTTTGATTTGCATTTCTCTCATTATAAGAGATTTAGAACACTTTTTTAATGTTTATTGATAGTTTTGATTTATCTGAAAATTGCCTATTCATGTCCCTTGCCCAGTTATCAATTGGGGAATGGCTTGATTTTTTTTGTACAACTGATTTAGCTCCTTATATACTTGAGTAATTAGACCTTTGTCAGAGTTGTAAGCAAACTTTCTGATGAAGGGCCTCATATTTTTTTCATCCCACCATTTTGCTGCTTTGTAGAGAAGTGAGCAGTTGACTTCATTTTTCTCAGACATGAGAAGTAGTATTGCTAATCTATCAATAACTGGGGCAGTTATTTGAGTCCTATTCACCCATACTGAGGAGTATATCTCATAGTCACAGAGAAAGGACTGGTTTCCTGGTGAAGAGCATCCTTAAGGCTCCTTTCATATCCTTGTTCCTTAGGCTGTAGATGAATGGGTTCATCATGGAGGTAACCACCGTGTACATGATAGCTGCTGTTGTGTCCTGTTGGGCTGTGTGGGTAGATGTAGGGCTGAAGTATACTCCAATGATTGTCCCATAGAAGAGACAGACTACAGTGATGTGGGAACCACAGGTGGAGAAAGCTTTCCACTTCCCTGAAGCAGATGGAATCCTCATAACAGTCACAAAAATTCGAGTGTAAGAGATAAGGATACCAATGAAGGGGATGATGACTGTTAGTCCTCCCACTGCTAAGAGCACCAAGTCATTGATGAAGGTGTCTGAGCAGGCCAATTTTAGTACTGAACTGATGTCACAGAAAAAATGAGGGATTTCATTGTGGCCACAGAATGAGAGTCGGGTCAATAGGACAGTCTGTGTCAAAGCATTAATATAAGCCCAAAACCAAGATACTGCTACTAGAAGAGCACAGACCTTTGGAGTCATGAGCATGGTATACTGTAATGGGGCACATATAGCCACATAGCGGTCATAGGCCATAACAGTGAGAAGGACACTGTCTATCTCCCCAAACAAAACAAAGAAGAATAATTGTGTTATGCACTCAACATAAGGAATGGATTTGTTTCCAGAAACATGATTTGCTAGCATCTTGGGTATGGTAGTGGAGGTGAAGCAGATGTCAACTAGGGACAAGTTACTAAGGAAGAAGTACATGGGAGTGTGGAGGTGTGAGTTTGTGCTAATGGCCAGTATAATTAGCAGATTTCCTAGCCCTGTGATCAGGTACATAAGCAGAAACAAGAAGAACAGGAGCCTTTGCTTCTCAGGATGATCTGTAAGTCCCAGGAGGATGAACTCAGAGACTCCAGATTGATTTCCTGCTTCCATAATTCTTTTGGGAAGTACAGGTACAATAGAGATGAAACAATATTCAACAGATTATCTCCTGGATGAGATATAAATTTTAATATGTGGTTTTAAACCATATGTTAAATTCATAATTTGTATTTTAATAATTTCTATGTATTTAATACATATAAGAGGTGAGTTGGTCCTTACCTCTTTTCCTCTAGCTCCTATAGGGTAAGGATTATTTAATTTTTTTTGTATCCTCAGAGCCTAGTACAGTATCTGGCATATAAAATATTAGTTTGATAAATGCTTTTTGTTGGATTGATTGATTCATGAGAGTGGATCTGCATTTACTTCATATGACTTTAAAGAATTTATGGGCAGGAAAATAGCATGGAATTAGAGTGACATAACCTAATTGTGAGTTATGGTTCCATCATTGCATCCCTGTGTGAACTAGGTCAAGTCACTCATCTCATCTGAGCTTCATTTTGTTGATCTGTAAAACAAGAAGGTGGAACCCAATGATTTCTTTTTAAAAACCCTTACCTTCTGTATTAAATGAATATTAAGTATTAGTTCCATGGAAGAAGAATGATAAAGGCTAGGTAAGTGGCCTAGGGTCACACAGCTAGGAAGTGTCTCAGGCCAGATTTGAACCCAGGACCTCTCAACTCTAGGTTTGCCTCTATATCCACTAAGCCACCTACTGTCCCAACCTAATGATTTCTAAAATCTCTTCAAGCACCAAAACTATGACTCTATGAGCTCTCACCAAATCCCTTTGTCACCTGAAGTAAGTAGTCAGTCCCATTGACTGAAAATTGAAACAAAAACCCACCCTACATAATACTTTGCTCTGTAGTTTTCACAAGTGGCTCCTTTTGCTGTCTTCTAGGATCAAGTAGAATGAACTGGAATTCTTTTCACTGTGACAAGCAGTCCAAAACATAGTCAGTCATCATATTCCTCATTGGTCTTTTCTTCTCCAGCCTACACATTTCCAGTTTGTGTTGTGTGAGCAATATTGCCAATCCATGCCTCTATTCAAGTCAGTCTAGTTTTTCTCTAAAAAGCAGAGAAAATATCTTTGAGACTTCGTTGGTTCAAGAGATTAAATCTCTGGCTGTTGACATTGTTTTCTGGCTCCAGGAACATAAAAAAAGTCAGGAGGAGTTCTAGGAATATCTGAGTTCAAATCTATCCTCAGACTTTTACAACTGTGTGACCCTGTGCAAGTTACTTAACTGGGTTTGCCTCAGTTTCCTTATCTATAAAACAAGCTGGAGAAAACAATGGAAACCACTTCTATGTCTTTGACAAGAAAACATCAAATGAAGTCATGAAGAGTTTGACAAGACTGAAATGACAGACCAACAAAAACAGACCCAGAAAGGCAAATATACAAGCCCTACTTTCAACATTCACTGGTTGTATTATCCTAGGAAGACCATTCACTGTCTTAATCCTTTAAGCACTTCTAAAATTCTGAGTTTCAGAAAAGGTGTTGACCTGCTTTGGTAAGAGGAACCTTTCTCATCCATGAATTCTTTTTATTAGCTAAGTAATAGGTCATGTCCCTCCCTATTTGTTTCACTGTCTATTTAAGATGAATCAACAAAGGAGAAAGAAGTATTAAGTGGTGAACAGTGTTTCAGCACATAGTTTTCTTAAATGAAATTTGAATTTAAGACCAAGGCTAAACTCCCTCCCTCCTTCCATCTATCTATCTATCTATCTATCTATCTATCTATCTATCTATCTATCTATCTATCTATTTATCTAAAAATGGGTTCTTTGCCATAGATGAAGTAGTCAAAAGTAGACACATTTATTAAGCACCTACTATGTCCTTAGTACTGTGCTAAATACTGAAGTTACTAAGAAAGGAAAAGATACTTCTTGAACTCAGGGAGCTCAGCATTTAGTCAGGAAGAAAATATGCAGATAACTAATTATAAACAAATTATATACTGGATGAATTGGGGATAATTAGCAGAGGGAAGACACTAGAATTAATATGGACCTGGAAAAATCTTCTTGCAGAAAGTTTGATTTTAGCAGGCCTTGAAGGAATCCAGGATACAGAGAGAGGGCAGAAAACTAGAGACATGGCAGATAGTCACTATAAATACTTGACATCTGGAGATGGAGAGTTTTGTGGGAGGAACAGCAGTGAGACCAGTGTCATTGGAACATAAAGTATGTGTGTGAGTGAGAGGGATGAGGAGGAGAATAACATGTAATTAGATTAGAAAGGTAGAGGAAAGGTTATGAAGGGTTTTGAATGCCAAACAGAGGATATTATCTTTGGTTCTGGAAGTGATGGAAACCACTTTAATTCACTAAATGGTGAGATGAGGGTGTATGTCATAGTCAGATCTTTGCTTTAGAAAGATCAATTTAACCATTGAATGGAGGGTAGACTAGAGTGTGGAGAGACTTGTGGCAAGTAGACCAAATAGCAGGTTATTTCTGTAGTCCAGACTTGAGGTGATGAGGGAATGGATCAGGATGGTGGCAGGGTCAGAGCAGAAAAAGTGGTTGTGTATGAGAGAATTTATGCAGGTAAAATTGGCAACATTTTACAACAGACTGGGTATTGTAGTGGGTGAAAGAAAGTAAGCAAAGGATGATTCTTAAGTTGGGATCTTGGGGACCTAGAAGTATTATGGTATTCTTGACAGAATATTAGAAGTGTGAAGGATTTTGGAGGAAATAGAACTAATTTAGTTTTGAGCATGCTGAGTTTATAGTACAATTCTAGATAGTTAATAGGCAAAGATATGAGAATGGAGGTCAGCAGAGAAGTTAGGACTAGATAAGTAGATTTGAGAACCATTGCCTTAGAGATGGAATCCCTTAAAGCTGATCAGACCACCAACCAAAATAGGATAAAGAGGAAGAGAAGAGGACCCAGCACAGAATTATGGCCTTAGAGTCAAGAAATCCTACTAGCTATATGACCCTGGATATCACTTGTGATTGCTTCAGTTTCACCAACTATAAAATGAGTATAATGATAATGGCTATTCCTCATAGTTGTCATGAAGTTTAAATGAGATAAATATTTGTAAGGCATTTATGAGAGATACTTACTAGAACTTCCTAAGTTCCTTCCTCCCTTCCTTCCTCCCTCCCTCCCTCCCTCCTTCCCTTCTTTCCTTCCTTCCTTCCTTCTTCACTTTAGGTTTCTCTGTTCTGAGCTTTCTTCCAATTCTAACATTCTAGATTTTATTGTCTCAACCTCCTCCCAGCTCTGACATTGTGTGTTTCTTGTTTTAAGGTCCCTCTGAGCTCTGACATATTAAAATCCATGTTCTAAGTTCTGTGTTCTGTGTTCCAAGGGCCCTTCCAGCTCAAGCCTTTTGTGTGATAAATACTTGCTTCTCTCTCAGTTCTTGAGCCCAGTCCTATATTCTTGAGTCTTTTATAGCTCAGACATTCTATGGGACACATTCCAAAGGCCATTAAAGCTTGGACATTCTATATTTTCAAGTACTGTTTAGCTCTTATCTTCTGTGATTTTTACGAGACTAATCTACATTACTTTGTGTAAGATTTCCTCTTTGAAATGAACATAAAGTGCTCTCTATGGATTCACTTACTTGGGTATTTGATTTGAATCTTCTCTTGTTTTCCTGAGGGATTCAGTTTCATTGCCTTCCCTCATTCTCTTCCCACAATTGTGTTTTTCAGACAAGATAGTAGCTCAAGTTTTCAGCTCTTTCAAGAGAAAGAAGCCTTGAAAATTTGACTGAAGTAGTATATATAAAAATAGGAGTCATCTCTGTGTCCTGTGAGGAATGTATGTGGATAATTGTAGGCCTTACTGGTATTCCCTGGACTCAGGGCCCTAATTCCCTTAGAATGTTTATGGGGAATCCCTTGACTCAGGGACCAAATTCCCTGAACTCCTTGTTAAAGACACATAACAAAAATTTTCTACTCTAATCCCTTAAATCTCAACTTGTTTTGGGAAGAGTTTGGGCTAATTCTAATGTGTTTTTTTAAAAAAAAATCTTATTTGTTATTAGTTACATCAAAACTCCCAAGTGTCTTCTTCGCCTTCTTCCCTTCTCCACTCCAGAAAAGACATCATTTCACACAAAAAAGTACTTGTAAATGATGGCTTTTTTTGGTGTTTCTATTTATCAGTTATTCTTTTAGAGGTGGACCTTCACAAGTTATTCTACAAACATTAATTCTATGGTTGTATTAAATGTTCTCTTGTTGTAGTCTCCTAACTGGTATTTTATTTAGGATTTTTGCATCCATATTCATTAATGAAGTTGGTCTGTAATTTTTATTTCTATGTTTTTACTCTTCTTGGTTTATGTATTAATACTATATTTATTTCATAAGAGGAGTTTGGTAGGACTTCTTTGCCTATTATTTGAAATAATTCGTTTAAATTAGAATCGGTTGCTCTTTCAATGTTTGGTAGAATTCATTTGTAAATCCAACTGATCCTAATTATGTTTCCTTAGGAAGTTCATTTGTGACCTCTTCAATTTATTTTTCTGAAATAAGTTATTTAAATATTCTATTTCCTCTTCTGAGAGTCCAGACACTTAATATTGTTTAAGTATATATCTATTTCATTTACATTGTTCAATTTGTTGGCACATAATTGGGCAAAATAACTCCTAATAGTTGAAGAGCTTTTATCTCATCTTCATTGGTGTTGTATTCATTTTTTTCTTTTTGAATGTTAATGATTTTTTTTTCTTTTTTCAAAATCATATTTACCAATGGTTTGTCTTTTTTTTGGATTTTTTTACATAAAATCAACTTTTAGTTTTCTTTATTAATTCAGTGGTTCTTTATAATCAGTTTTATTAATCTAGCCTTTGATTTTTAGAATTTCCAATTTGGTATTTAGTTGAGAATTTTTAATTTACTCTTTTTCTATTTTTAAAATGCCCTTCCCAATTCATTGATTTGTTCTTTCTCTATTTTTAAAAAATATAAATATTTAGATATATAAAGTTTCCTCTACTTATTGCTTTTGTTGTATCCCATAAGTTTTGGTGTGTTGTCTCATCATTATCATGCTCTTTAATATAATTATTTCTTGTTTCTATGACTTTTATCTAATCATTCTTTAAAATTAAATTATTTAGTCTCTAATAAGCTGTTGCTCTGTTTCCATGTTTATTAAGTATAATTTTTATTGCATTATGGTCTGAAAATGATTTATTTAGTAGTTTTGCTTTTTCCACTTAATTATAAAGTTTTTGAGTGCTAATATGTGATAAATTTTTGCAAAGATACTATGCACTACTGAGGAGAAGGTATATTACTTTCTATTTTCATTTGATTCTCTACATATATCTATCATATTTAGCTTGTTTGGTTTTCCATTTGTTACCTTAACTTCATTCTTCTTAAAATTTTAGTTATATTTATCTAACTGTGAGAGGAGAAGGTTGAAGTCCTGCACTATTATTGTTTTATTATTTATTTTCTCTTGTAATTCATTTAACTTTTCCTTTAAAAATCTGAATATTACAGCATTTGGCATATACATGTTTAATATTGACAATGCTTCATTATTTATGGTAGTTTTTTAACATAGTATAACATTTAACATAATATAAACACAATATGTTTATTTCTTTTGAGTAAATCTATTTTAGTTCTAACTTTGTTGACATCATGATTTCTACTACTGCTTATTTTGCATCAGTTGAAGCATACTATATTCTGCTCAGGGCCTTTATTTTTGCTCTGTGTACATCTCTCATTTTTAGATGTGCTTCTTGTAAGCAAAATATTGTTAGGTTTTGATTTTTGATTCATTCTGTTACCTATTTTCATTTTATGGGTGAATTCATCCCATTCATATTCTAAAATCCTAAAATTATGCATTTCCCTCTTTTCTAGTTTCCCTCACTGTTTGTCCTTCTTTCTGTATCTCTTTTTTTTTGTCCTAAGTTGTTTTTGTAATACGATATTTCATATTCTCTTCTATTTTCTACATTCTTTTGATTTTGTTTGAATATTTCTTGTATTATGAAGTTATTAGCTTCTCTTTGCCCAATTCCAGTTTTTAATGAGTTATATTCTTCATTGAGTTTTTGGATTTGGTTGACCTTTATTTTCATAATTTGCTTGATTTTCTTGATTGCTTTTATTTTTTCTATTTTTTCTCAACTCCTCCCATTTGTTTTTTAAGGTCTTTCTTAAGGTTGTCCAAAAAGTATTTTTGAGCTCATGTACACTTTGTTTTTTTCTTTGATATTTTAGAAGTAGGTAATTTAACTTTACTGTCATCTGAATTTGAACCCTAATTCCCTGAGCACCTTGTTAGAGACAAACGTAAAATAACCATCCATTCTTCACTCTAACCCTATTAAGGCTCACTTTTTTTGGGGGGAAGAGTTTGTATTAAGTTGAATTTATTTTCACATTACTTCTTTCAGGATTGATGAGAACTTCCTAGTTGCTGTGTTTTCCTTTTAAAAAGGTTAGAGCATGGAGGTGAAAGAAACTTTAGAGTACAGGATATTGGGGCTGGGAGAGATCTTAGAACAGTGATGGGGAAACTTTTTGGAATTTTTAGGGACCCCATGCCATGACCCCCCACTCCCATATTTTATGCCAGTGCCCAACTCCCATTGCATGTCATGTCTCACCCCCTAAATGTGTGCAGTACTCTACCCACCTCTGCATTAAGGAGCAGGGTCAGGGGAAGGGGCAGAGCTCCATGAGGAGGCTTTAGTGCCCCATACTCTTTTCTTGCAATTGGATGATGGGGCCAGGTTACCAGCCCTGAGCCAGTAGAACCCTGTAGCTCCCAGGCTGAAGAGGTGTGGCCACTAGGCTCCCAGGGGACAGAGGAGTGTGGCTGCCCCACTGGTGAGCTTGGGGGGGGCACTGAAGGATGGGGCAGAGTGGCCACCTCTGAATTCAGGGACAGGGCCAGGCTCTAAGCCAGCCAAGTCAGGGTCCTATGCATACCCATGGAGAGATCTCTGCATGCCATCTTTGGCATACATGCCATAGGTTAGCCATCATGGTCTTAGAACATATGACATAGAGTACTCAAGTTGGAAAGGGCCTTAGAGTCAGAAGCTCCCTCAGATTAATGACTTGTTTATAGTTTAGGCATCTTCTCACTTCTTTGTTTTATAGCTGTGGGACAGATCATTAGTAGGTGACACTCCCCCCATTCCACCTTTCTTTCACAAGCACATGGATTTATAAGACTCAAAACACAAATTCATAAAATCAAAGATTTAGAATGGAAAGAGGCGTTTGCAGCAATTTAGCCTTATCCCCTCATTTTACCCATTAGGAAGCTGCCAAAGCTCATATAAATTGTAATTTGTAGAGGCAGGATTTGAAACTATGTTCTTTGACCCCAAATATAAAGCTTTTAGAAGTCATGTCAAAATACAAAGAAAATGACAGTACCACCAATTACTATCCTTCCCTCGAGGTTTGTACAATTTCAGTCATGGGGTAGGAGGATATTTGGGGGTTTCCATTCCAAGTTTCTTCTCCCCTTTCAGTGTCTATGTAGTATTCATTTTCTTTCAGTTCCTACCTTTGGCACCTCTTAGGATATGTGGTCAATGAATATTCCATGCTGTGGATTTTTTCCCATTGCCTGTGCCTTATGATACTTATAATTAAAGATCAGAAGATCTCAATAGTTCTCTCTTTCAAAAATTTTTATTTTTTCAATTTTATGTAGAAATAAATTTTAATGATTGCTTCATGATATTTGGAGATCCAACTTCTCTCATTCCCTTCTCCTCCCCAAAACTGTAAATAATATGATTTAATAGCAGTGCTGTCATGCCATAGATTTATCCATATTCCTCATGTCATGAAAAAAGACAAATGCATATTACGCATACAAGAAAAAAATTATTGAAAGAGCAATAAAGTGAAAAGTGGTATTCTTCAATTTGAATTCAGCCTCCAAGAGCTTAGTAATAAATCCTTCTACATGTAAAAAATAAGATACTAGGAGACCCTCCTGGGTAAAGTTCTGACTTTATTTTGACAGATAAATCACAGGGTGAGAGATCTGCAGGCTTCCTCCCATTTCAAAACCTGAGGCCCTGATTTGCAAAATACACAAGCTTTTATAGTTTCATGTCTGCCCCAAGTCCCCCATCCCCTACCTGAAAAAAGATCTCCAAGAGGTCTTGGAGACCATTTTCAGACCTGGTTGGTCTCTTGGTCTCGAGGCCAACTTTGGACCTTCTAAGTCCTCAGAATTGCTAGCCTCCAGACATCCATGACTCTTGGATGACCTACTGTTCTCTTTAACTTCCTACATGAGCTAGTTTGCATAGAATACATTGTAGAATGGAGTGACATACTTATGGTTAATATAGTAACTTACTTATTATTATGATAACATATTTAAAATTAGTGCAACAACATACACACTTTTAATTATAATTCAGGTATTATCCTGGGACTACATGCATAATCTGGTTTCATACAAAACCTTTTTGCCTGAGACTAAATCACAGAGTTATATTCTATAACTCTAAAAATCACTCTTCAAGCATTGATTAAACTATTAATTGTTGATTTTCTTGTTACATATGGTTGTGGATAGGATTTTCCATTTTGTGTCCCTTAGCATTATCTTGGATTCTTGCATTACTGACAATAGTTAAATCATCTTACAATATTTCTCTTACTGTATTTAATGTTATCCTACTTCTGCATACTTTACTTTGCATCAGTTCATATAAATCTTTCCAGGTTTTTCTGAAAATATTCTGCTCTTCTTTCCTTATGGCACAGTAGTATTCCATTACTTTTTCCTTTGTATTCCTTTTCCTTTGATCTCATTGTGAGTCAGACCTAGTAGTAGCATTCCTGGGTCAAAGGATATACACGGTTTTATGGTCCTTTGTCCATGATTCCAGATTGTTGGACAGAATGGTTGTATCAGTTCACAGTTCCTCCAACAAAGTATTAGTGTCCTCATTTTCCCACAGCTCTTCAACATTAATCATTTTCCTTTTTTGGTGATATTGTTACTCTCTGACAATTGTGAAGTGGTATCTCAGAGTTGTTTTAATTTGAATTTCTCTAATCGATGATTTGGAGCATTTTTTATATGACTAAGGATAGTTTTGATTTCATCATATGAGAACCACCTATTCATATTCTTTGGCCATTTTTCAATTCTTAGAAACTTGACTCAGTTCTCTGTATAGTTAAGAAATAAGGACTTTTCAAAATACTTGCAATAAAAAATTCTACCCCCTCCAGTTTTTGTTTTTCCACTCCTCTTGATTGCATTGGTTTTATTTTAACAAAATTTTAAAAATGTAGTGTAACAAAATTATACATTTTAGACCTCGTGATGTTTTCTATATCTTGTTTCATCAAACATTTTTCTCTTATCCATAGATCCAACTGATAAACTATTCCATGATCTCCTCATTTGTTTATCACCCTTTATTTTTAGACCATCTATCCATTTTGACTTTATCTTAGTGTATGGCATCAAATGTTGTTCCATGCCTATTTTCTGCCATTCTGTTTCCTAGTTTTCCCAGAAGTTTTCTTTTTCTTTCTTTTTAAAAATTTGTATCAAAAAGTACTTCCCTAAAAGCTTGGATTTTTGGATTTATGAAACACTAGGTTACCATGGTAATTTGCTACTATTTGTTGATTAACTAATCTATTCCATTGATCCACTATTCTATTACTTAACCAGAATCAGATTGTTTTCATGATCACCATTTTATAATACAGTTTGAGATCTGGTATGGCTAGGTCCATTTTTTCTCATTAATTCTTGATATTCTTGACCTTTTATTTTTTTCAGATGATTTAAAAATATTTTTCCTAGCTCTATGAAATAATTTTGAGGTAGCTTGATTGGTATGTTACTGAATTGGTTAGTTAATTTAGGCAGACATGTCTTTTTTATTTTATTGGCTCAGACTTCTGCTGAGCAGTTAATATTTATCCAATTATTTTGGTCTAACTTTAGTATTGTAATTGTGTTTGTCCAATTCCTGGATTTGTTTTGGTAGGTGTACCTCTTTCTCTTTTGCTGTTAGACTTTGTTGGTGGTAAATAGAAATGCTGATGATTTACGTGGGCTTATTTTGTATTTTGCAACTTTGTTAAAGTTTTTAATTGTTTTGATTCATTTTTTGGTTGATTCTCTAGGATTCTTTTTGTGTAACATCATATAATCTACAAAGAGTGATTGCTTTGTTTTTTCTTTGGCCATTCTAATTCTTTCAGTTTCTCTTTCTTCCTTTATTGTTATGGCTAGCATTTCTAGTACAATATTGAATATTAATAATTGTCATCCTCACTTTACCCATGATCTTATTGTGAAGGTTTCTATCTTATCCCTATAACAGCTAATTCTTGCTGGTGATTTTAGATAGATGCCATTTATCATTTTATTGGAAGTTTCATTTATTTCAATGTTCAACCATGTTTTTATAAGGAATGGGTATTGTGTTGTGCCAAATGCTTTTTCTGTATCTATTGTGATAGTTGTATGATTTCTGTTGTTTTTGTTCTTGATATGATCAATTGTACAGATAGTTTTCTTAATATTGATCCAGTCCTACATTCCTGATATGAAAGCCACCTAATCTAAATGTAGGATTCTTGTGATATATTGTCTTAATCTTCTTGTTAATATTTTATTTAAAAATTTTGCATCAATTTTGATTAGGGAGATTGGCCTATACTTTTCTTTCTCTGTTTTTGCTCTTCCTAGTTTCATTATCAGTTCCAGATTTCCATAATAAGAGAAATTTGGTAGAATTTCTTATTTGCTTACATTTCTAAATAGTTTACATAATATTGGAGTTAATTGTCCTTTCAATGCTTGTTAGAATTCATTTGTGAATGGATGTGGCGTTGGAGTCTTTTTTTAGGGATTCATTGATGACTTATTCAATTTATTTTTCTGAAATGGGAATGTTTAAATATTTTATTTCCCCTTCTTTTAGTTTAAAAATATTTTTCCATTTCATTTTGATTTTCAGATTTATTGGCATATAATAGGGCAAAACAACTCCTAATAATAGCTTTACTTTCTTTTTCAGCATTTTAAATTTGCCTTTTAGATTTTTGAAACTTATTATTTGGTTTTTAATTTATTCTTGTTTTTAGTTCTTTTAGTTGCATGCTCAATTTTTAAATTTTTTTCTTTCTATATTTTAGTAATACAAATATATATAGATGCAAAATTTTCCATAAGTACTGGTTTTACTGCATCCCATAAATTTCAGTATGTTGTTTCCTCACTGTCATTTTCTTTAATGAAATTATTGATTGTCTCTATGGTTTGTTCCTTGTCCCACTCATTCTTTAAGATGTGATTTTTTTAGCTTCCAATTATTTTTTAATCTTTCTGAAATCTTTTAATATTTTTTTGCATTATGATCTGAAGAGGATGCATTTAATATTTCTACTCTTCTGCATTTGGCTATGAGGGTTTTATGTCGTATTCTATGATTAATTTTTGTGAAGGCACCATGTACTACTGAGAAAAAGCTATGTTCCTTTCTATTCTCATTTATTTTTCTCCAAAGGTCTATCTTTTCTAAAATTCTATTTACCTCCTTAACTTTTTTCTTATTTAGTTTTTGGTTGGGTTTGTTTAGTTCTTAGAGAGAATAGTTGAGGTCTCCCCCTAGTATAGTTTTACTGTCTATATTCTCCTGTAAATCACTTAATTTCTCCTTTTGGAATTTGGATGATATGCCATTCAATCCTTATTTATGTAGTATTGGTATTACTTCATTGTTTATAGTACCTTATATCAAGATGTCATATCCTTCCTTCTCTCTTTATTTTACTTGCTTTTAGTTTTTTGTTTACTTACTTTGTTTTACTTAACCTTAATTTCTGAGCATATTACTTCCTCTTGCTATATCTGGTACAAAGGAAACACTTAATAAGTGCCTATTTCCTTCTCTTATCCATTGAGCTATCCTTTGTAACAAAGAAAAAAAAGGAAAAGAGAAAAAATACAATTTAATTAATCCTACCATGTCATATAGAATCTATAATACACAATACCTATATTTTCTCACTTTTGTGAGCAGATGACAAAATTTCCCAATTCTAGTGCAAATTTAGTCCTTCTGCTTATAGAACACCCTGTTTTATTAGTTTGATCTTTCTATTTACATGGGTAGCATAGTAAATAGAGCACTGCATTCAAAGTCAAGAAACCCTGAGTTCAAATTCAGCCTCAGACACTAGTTGTGTTTCCCTGAACAAATCACTTGATCCCTCCTTGACTCAGTTTCTTCATCTGTAAAATGAAGATAATGATACCTACCAGATATGGTTGTTGTGAGGATCAAATGAGATGATAATTGTAAAGAAGTTAGCACAGTACCTGGAATACAGTAAGTACTACATAAACATTCATTATTATTATTATTATTATTATTCCTTACTATCATATTTTATTAGAAAGGCAGTTTAATGTCTAGAAAACTTACCTCAAAACAAGGAAATGATTCAAGGCCCACCTCTCACATATCCAGGCTGTGAGACAGTAGGTAAGTCCCTCAATCTTTCAGTACTCTACCCAATTCTTTAATTCTAAAAGCTGCAGATTTTTACCCTGTTGAACTTTACATCATGCTCCTGAATGTCTCTATGTGGTGGCCCTTCATTTCCTAGATGAGGAAATAAAGTCCCAGGATGGTTGTATAATTTACTCAGCAAGGAAGTTGTAGAACCAGAACCATAAGCAAACCTCCTAATGAAGGTCCCTATGCTCTTTTCATCATACCATATTTATGCTGGTACAGATAGAGAGGTGAGCAATTGACTTCATTTCTCTCCCACTTGAGAAGTTTTATTGCAAATCTGTCAGTAATTGGGGTTATTGTCTGAATTACAGTCCTTCAAACCAAAGAATATGATTCACAATTATAGAGAGAGGACTGGTTTCCTGGTGAGGAGCATCTTCAGGGCCCCTTTCATGTCCTTGTTCCTTAGACTATAGATGAAAGGGTTTAGCATGGGGGTGACCACTGTGTACATTACAGCTGCTACTGTGTCCTGTTGGGCTGTATGGTTGGATATGGGGCTAAAGTACACACCAATGACTGTCCCATAGAAGAGACAGACCACAGTGAGATGGGAGCCACAAGTGGATAAGGCTTTCCACTTCCCCACAGTAGATGGGATTCTCAGAACAGTCACAAAAATTCTAGTGTAGGAGATAAGGATACCAATAAAAGGGATGATAATTGTTAGAGCCCCAACTGTGTTGACCATTAAGTCATCAATAAAAGTGTCAGAGCAGGCCAACTTCAGCAGGGGACTGAGGTCACAGAAAAAATGAGGAATTTCATTTTGGCCACAGAAGGAGAGTCGAGTCACCAGGACAGTATGTATCAAAGCATTAATATAGGCCCAAAACCAGGACACAATTACCAAAAGTGTACAGACCTTTGGGGTCATGATCATGGAGTAATGTAGTGGGGCACAGATAGCTACATAGCGGTCATAGGCCATGACAGTGAGAAGGACACTGTCTATCCCTGCAAACCAAATGAAGAAGAATACTTGTGTCAGGCACCCAGCATAAGAAATTGCTTTGTTTCCAGAAATATGATTTACCAGCATCTTGGGAATGGTGGTGGTGGTGAAGCAGATGTCAACCAGGGACAAGTTGCTAAGGAAGAAGTACATGGGTGTATGGAAGCATGAGTTGGTTCTAATGACTACTATGATGAGAAGATTCCCTACACCTGTGATCAGGTATATAAGCAGAAACAGGAAGAACAGGAGACTCTGTTGTTCTGGCTGATCTGAAAGACCAAGGAGGATGAACTCAGAGACTTCGGACTGATTTCCTGCCACCATGATGCTGTTGTTATGTTCACATGGAATAAAGATGAAACAAGAATTTAAAGATTTAACACATTAATTGTTTCATAGATGAAATAATAATTTTAATACTTTAAAAACTCTGTATTAAATTAATAAGTTGTATTTTAATACTTTTAATGTACATAATAGATACAAGATATGAGTTGACCCTTACCTCTTTTGCCCCAGTAGAATATAAGCTTCTAGAGGGTGGGGAATATTTAATTGTTGTCTTTGTATCCTCAGAGCCTAGTACAGAGGTTGGCATATAAAAGAGGAGTTCAATAAATGATTTTTGTTGGATTGATTGATTGATTCCTGATAGTGGATCTCCTATTTAGTTGAATAAATTCTTAGCTGAATTTAAAGAACTCATAGGCAAGAATAGTGTTGGATTTGTAGTCACATGACCTAATTTTGAATCATGATTCCATTTCTGCATCCATGTATGATTTTGGTCAAGTTACTTTCCATTTGGGCCTTGTTTAGTTGATCTGAAAAACAAGAAGGTTAAAGTCAGTGACTACTAAAATCTTTTTAAGCCCAAATCTATGATTCTGAGCTCTCACCATTTTCTTTTGTCATCTCCAGTAAACAATCAATCCCACTGACTGATAATTGAGCAAGAATAGAACGAGCCTGAATGTTCTCCCTTGTGACAAGCCTCTAAAAAATAGAGGTCAGTTTTATTATGTTCTTTACAGGTTTCTTCTTCAGAATACACATTCCCAGTTTTTTTCTGTCCATCTTTTTGTGGTAGGAACAATATTCTAAACTCTTGCCTCCATGCAAGTTATTCTAGTTTTTTCTTAAAAGATATGGAAAGAATTCTTGAGACTTGGTTGGCTTAGCAGATTAAAGAATCAGAATGTTGATATTGGTTCTGAATGATTTAAAAGATTCTACAGGGGAAAACTGAGTCTTGCTAATATGAAATTTAAAGTGTTTATTTTCTAAAAATACTATCATGCGTGGGTACCGTAAGAACCTAGTTTCACTGCTCAAATACAGGTTGCTGCCAGTCACTAATTATAGGGTCTTAGAGGTAAAGAAGTTGAGGAAGGATTAGAACATGTTCACCTGTTACCTACATTCAAATGGGATAGATATTATATAAGCATCATTTTCATTCTGAAAGAATGAGATATTTCAGGGACTGAATCTTATGTATGACTATGCAAGTATTAGCAGGCAGATGAAACACCCAAATACTAATTTATTTAGTTGTTTGAGATGTGGAATAACTATATTCTAACACTGAAAATATCAAGTATTGTCCTCATATCCTACTGACAATTTACTCTGATTATAGAAATTTGTTGTAAAAGGAAATATGAGGACATGGGGGGCAGCTGGGTAGCTCAGTGGATTGAGAGCCAGACCTAGAGACAGGAGGTCCTAGGTTCAAATCTGGTCTCAGACACTTCCCAGGTGTGTGACCCTGGGCAAGTCACTTGACCCCCATTGCCTACCCTTACTACTCTTCTGCCTTGGAGCCAATACACAGTATTGACTCCAAGATGGAAGGTGAGGGTTTAAAAAAAAAGGAAAAAGTATCAAAACTGGCCGTCCAAATCTAAGTGTAAGGGTATAGAATGACTCAACACATATATACCAGTATAAAGCATCCTTAACTCTGCTTGACTGGAGGTAAAAGTCACCAATGACAATCAATCATGCAGTTACAATTTTACCTCACAGTCAGACTCAGGAATAATAAGCTAAAAATCATGTTATAAAGGAAGTGATATAATGGCAAAACTGAGTAAAGAGGACCCTAGTTTTAACTATGTTGAGTTCATCTTCTCAACTTTTTCCTAGCTAGAGATCTCTAGTTATCATAGTTCAGTTTCATATTACCTCTGAATAGCTTGTGGCATTTTTCTTGAATAGTGGATTATTGAATTAATGATCCATCAAATAACTATACCTGAATTCAAAACTCAAAGTAATATCAGTTACAGTCCCAAGAGCTTTTTTCTTAATTGGTAAGTTTCATTAATTATAGTTTAGGGCTAGACAATTATTTTTATTCTTATAGAATTTTAATAGGCTAAAAAGGTTATCAGGACTCATATATTTATAAGAGATTTTGCAACATCCTTCATTTGTTTTCCTTCTCTTCTCAAGTTTAAACTCATCTTAGTGCAAAGATCAATCATTAGAAAATATTTCTATATTATAAACAAATTTTGTAAATTCTCGGCAACCCAATTTATTGTTAACAATTCCATAACCAAATCAAGTTCTTTTCACAGGGTTGATAACATTGCTCACATAGATGGTTTCAAGAAGCCTTGGAAATTTGCAGATAAAGGGGATTTTGCAAGGTATTTTCCCCTTATAACATTTCCATACAGTCGTCACAAATTTTTCCATATTCTTTCCATAATTTTCCCAGTCCTTACTGAGTCTCATCACTTAGGAATGGACCTAACTCATAGGATTTTTGCCCATGCTCTTGCTGCTCATCTATCTGGGAGTTCTTGGGATGTCTTGGAATTGCTCCACATGTTCCCTTATATAAGTTTCTCTTTTTGTAAGGGAAAACAAGAGAGCTCTTCAAATTCAAATTGGACATATTACCAATTACAAAAATGGGCAGGAGTCTCATATAATTTATATCAAGGTTTCCAATTTCAACACACACACACACACACACCAGATAAAAAGTAATTTTTAAGTTTATCAGCAGCTTTAGTTTGAAGGCTCCAGAAGTATTATATTAGATGTTCCAATAACCCTCATTTCTTTTTTGGTTGTTTCCCAATTCACATAAAAGTTTTCTCCTTTTGTGAACCAGGAAGGGGATAATAATAGCCAGGCAATTTCTAAATGCTAGGTTTAAATTTCTTTTTCCTCTGGAACTTCACTGATATCACCCTTAAAAGTGTCTCTATATAATTTGCAAGAAGACCTTTAGCTCCTGTTGTTGAACTATAAATCTGTCTATAGAGTAAGACATGCTTTTAGTTGCCTTAAAATTAATATTAGCTCAAAACTAGCAAGCATTTGTAAAAACATTAAAACCTTTTACCTTCCAACCCACTGCTGACACTATTAATGCAAACTAAATACAAATATCTACCTTTTCTTTTCTCATTCCTACTTGTTGAGACTTTCTATACACATTCTTTCCATTATATACGGATCCCTCCAGTGGACATTGATTAAAGCCCTTTAATATGTTTTCTTTTATATTTTGATCCAACATTTCTTTATGCCTTCTATTTGCTTTTACCAGATATATCTCAAATAATCTTCACTTTACTGAGCATATTTTTTCTTTTAAAATATGCCCTCTTAATGCTTCCAAGGTTTCAGAATTGGGACAATGATTTCTAAGAACTCAATCAATTTCACAGTGCCTAAATCAAATGGAAATAAAATCTCTAATGAAATAATTTTACCATTTCCTTAACAGCATTTCTTACACAAAGGATTTTTTGGATTTACAACACAAATAAATTAAAAATGTTATAATAAATGCATCTTGTATTTAAAACTAAACTTACCACTAATCATAGGTTATTAAAGTGTTCAAAGGCATTTCTAAATTATCTTTATATAGGAAACCCTCTACCAGTGACTTGTAAAATCATAATGCTCATAGACTGGAAATGAAGCAATACAATGCATCTTATCAAAGACCCATTTAGCAAAAAGTTATTATATTAAGTTATGAAATCAGTTAAGATAAACAAGGTTTTACTAGTTTAAATTCAAAGTTAAATTAGCTCAAAATATGGTGGGCTATATGTTATAAGCCACTGTTCTTAAAATAAGCTCACTCTATTCATAGGTCTGGCCAGATTTTAAACTCTTTCTTACTTAGAGAAGAGCATCTCAAAGAGTTTTTTATATAAAGTCATATTAAAACATTATTATCCATTGCATTTCCAAATGAACAATTTTAAACAATTTACATAATTTCTTTAGCAATTAAAACTATAACAGTGTAATCAATAACCCCAAGGAATCCAGATTAGAAAAAGAATTTATCATTTAAACACTTGGTCTAACACAGTGTTTTATTGAAGTCATGTCAGGAATTGACTTTATCCTTGGGCCAAATTGGTAAATTGAGATAACTTATAATATCACTTAATTAACACAATTCATTATATTATATATATTTTTTGTACAAATCACATTGAAAACTTCACAGAAAATTATACATTGTGGGATGCTTGCACCCAATCAATAAAATAATCATATTCATCACTTTTAAGAGCACACTTAAATTTAGTACAAGGCTGGGTTTTACAATTACTTATAGCAAGTTTTAAAATGTCAGAAAGAACCCCTTACTTTCAGGATACTCTTAGCTCTCTTTAATTTCTTTCTATTTTATCTTCAAATCAAATTGCAATTTTTAGCCCTATAATTCCCAATAAAATAAACACATCTTGAAGTCTCACAGTTCCTACTTAAGCAAAGCTAAAACTTCCTTCACACCATTCTTATTCCAACAGTATTTTACACTAATGGATAGATCTCTAATCTTTAGTTTATTCAATGCCTTCTTTATAATATTAGTGTACATTGTTAAACAAAATTATTAATTTCTTAAAATTTTAAAAACTTTGTTAATGTGTGATATCAACTATTAAACTATTGAATTATTGACAATTGTTATTTGTTAAGAGATAGAAGCACTCCAAATCCTTTAAGATGCTTTTGAGCAAATGTACACTTTTTTTTTTTTTAACCCTTGTACTTCGGTGTATTGTCTCATAGGTGGAAGATTGGTAAGGGTGGGCAATGGGGGTCAAGTGACTTGCCCAGGGTCACACAGCTGGGAAGTGGCTGAGGCCGGGTTTGAACCTAGGACCTCCTGTCTCTAGGCCTGGCTCTCACTCCACTGAGCTACCCAGCTGCCCCCGCAAATGTACACTTTTTTGAAGGAACAATTAAGTTTTACAAATTATTTGCAGAATAAAAAAGAATTTTTCTAAATTAAATATCATGCACAGTTCTAGTTGTTTTCTTATATAAGTTTCTCTCTTTTGGTGGGGCAAGAAGGCAATTGTTAAAAATTAAAATTTATACTATATTACAAAAATGGGTAAGAGCCATATAATTTGCAGCAAAATTTCTAATTTCAAAACATATCAATTCAAAAGCAATTTCCAAACTGATTTCTGCTTCAATTTGTAATCTCAAATATGTAATTAGAGGTTCCAATAAAATTTATTAACTTTTAAGCTGGTTTCCAATTCATATAAGTTTTTCTTTATATGTGAGTTATATTCCTGCCAAGTTGCTCTCTAATCAGAAGAATATTTATTCTTGGTGTATTGAAAAAAATAACTCTGTTGTTCTGGTGGGGATATTCATGTTGTCTTTTAAATTGATTTATCTTAATTTAATAAAAAAAATCCTTACCTTCTCTCTTAGAATTGACACTAAGTTTTGGTTCCAAGTTAGATCAGTAAGGGATAGGCAGTTGGGATTAAGGGACTTGCTCAGAGTCACAAAATTCACAAGTGTCTGAGGTCAAATTTGAACTCAGGACCTCCCATCTCATGGCCTGGCTCTTTATCTACTGAACTGCCTAGCTAACCTTCAATTAAAAAATTTAAAAATATAAAAAACCTCACTATATAGTATCTCTGGCTTTATAAAAATAATTTAAACCACAATTTGGGGATTCACAGCTTCAGTGTTTCTAATTGGTTCACAATGTCATAAATTCCTTTACCTATTATCTCTGCTCTGTCTCCTGCATCCTCAGAGTTCAGAAATGTAAAGAAAGAGACAGAGGTAATTGTTCTGAAGGCTTACAAAACACAGATCACAAGACACATAGAGATTTTCCTTCCAAATGTTAGTTTTGTGTGTATAATTCTCTTAAAGCAATGTTAATAAGAACCAGAGATAGACCATCTAAAGACATAGTTGTAGATACAAAGACACAGATAACAAAGAGCCACCAGCCTCCCGGACCCTACTTTCTGGTTAACAACCTCTTCTGTTTAGAGCAGGTTTTAAGTTTCAGGTATAAAATTCTCTGATTGTTTACAAAGGCAGAGCTAACTTGCACAGAAAAACAAAACATCACGCAAAGACAGACAAGGGGGCGAAGCTTAAAAGCTAATTTTAAAAGACATCCCATTTGGAGAACTTAATTATGGAGCTGGATTTGCCTAAAGAAGTTCTTTGATAATTGATTTTTATCTCATCTAGACCCCCTCTCCCCTGTAGCCAATAGTTATTGGGGGGGGTATCTAATTACCCATTATTAAAACCAGAGGATCTTTGACCAGAAATAATAGAGAATTCTTACTTTGTGAACATCTCCTAAAAAGAGAATCTCTAGGGGCCCGGAGAGCTCCTTTCAGAGAATAAAGGCTGAAGAGAAAAAAAAGGAAAAGACTTGACCAAGGCAAGAGTCTGGGGATTGGGGATATGAGTTCGGAGGGAACCACTCATGGCTCCAAAATCAGAGGCCTGGGATGAACACAAACTACCCTGCTGATGCCACACTCTTATGTGTGATTTGGTCTGGTCAGCAATTTGATCCTCAATCAAATCTGATTTCTGACATCAGGTCTGTCAATCCAATAATCCAAAAGAACTGAGAGCAGAAAAATTGAGTCCTGTTGAAAGCTAAAGTGTTTATTCTCTAAAAGCACATTCATGTGTGGAAAGAGTTGATGCTGGTCATTAATGAGAAGGTCTTAGAGGTAAGAGGGTTAGAGAAGGGGTAGAGTCAAGGAGGGGAAAGGGGGAACTGCTGAGAATACTGCTTGGCCCTTTATTAATAATGATATTTTGAAAAGCCCAAGACTGTTTGGTAAATCTCTGAGACACAACGGCAGGAAGTACCTGATGCTTCTCTGAATCAGCTCTGTTTTTGCAAATGTGATGCACTACTCTGGGATCATTGAGACATTCTTAAGGGCTGATACTGTGTCAGGGATATCACTTCAATTGAATTCTCTTCCTCTTGTAAGTCTTGGGGAAAAGGCAACTGAAACACTATTTTAGAATCTAGGGTCTTTGGACATACCCCAAAAGCTTTTTATGAGAATTAAATCAGTAAGTTTACTTTTAAACCCTAAACCCTCCCCCTTTCTTCCTCCTTCTCTCCTTTGTGGGAGGAACTGCAAGGTGACTAGTGTTATAAAACATAGAGTTTGTTTTTGGATGGTGGAATAAGGAGAATAAGGTGTAATAAGACTACAAGTGTGTGTGTGTGTGTGTGTGTGTGTAAGCTTTGAATGCCAAACACAGGATATTTGTTTTTGGAGGTGATAGGAGACATTGGAGTTTATTGAATGATGGAATGGGGACAGCATGCCATGGTCAAATTTTTGCTTTAGGAAGATCAATTTAAATTATTTTAAATTAAATTAAATTAAAAATTAAATAAAAAGTTGAATTGAAGATAGACTCAAGCGGGGAAAAACTTTCTTTTTTCTTCATGTCTAGACATGAGGTAATGAGGACCTGCATCAGAGTGGAGGCAGTGTCAGAGGAGCGAAGACAGTTGTGTATGAGAGAATTTATGAAGGTAATAAAGACAACATTTGGCAACAGACTGGATATTGAGGTGGGTAAGAGAAAGTAAGTAAAGGATGATTCCTAAATTGGGATCTTGGGGCCTGGGAGGAGAGTAATTTGGAATATTAGACATGGGGAAGGTATAATTTTGATTAATTTTGAATATGTTGAGTTATAGGACATCAAATTTGAGAAGCTTAATAGGCAGTTGAAGAAATGAGCCTGGAGGTCAGCAAAGAAGTTAGGATGGATAAGTAGATTTGAGAGGCATTGACATAGACATGGAATTCATGGGAGCTGATGAGAGCACCAAGGGAAATAGTATAAAGGGGAAAGAGAAGAGAGCATAACAAAGAGTCCTATGAGACACCCACAGTTTATAGGGATGTTCGGTTTGAAGATTCAGAAAAAGGACTGAGAGGGAATGGTCAAATAAATAGGAGGAAATACAAGAGAAAGTAGTGACATGAAATTTTAGAAAAGACTCTCAAGAAAAAGTGATTAAGTGAGAGTGTCAAAGGTTGCAGAGTGGTCAAGAAACATGAGAACTAAGGAAAAACACACTAGATCTTAAAGAGATTGTTAGTTGCTTTGGAGAAAGCAGATCTGATCAGAAGATAGAGATGCAGAGAGTTAAGAAGAAAGTGAGAGAAATGGAAATGGAGGTTTTCTGAGGATTGAGAGACATGCATCTGATGAAAGGCATTAGGAAAACATCCAATAGACAAGGAAAGATAGAAGAAAAATGAGAAAATGGAAATGATAAGAGAGACAATGTGCTAGAGAAGACAGTTTAGAATGGGATCCCTTGTCTATGTACGATGGTTTGCCTTGGAAAGGAGAAGGCTATCTCATTATATGAGTCAGAGGTAAAGGAGGAGAGAATGATAGAAGGCATCTGATTGATGTGAGAAGAAGAGGAAGCAAGCGGAGGGAGCTAATAAAGAATCCTTTGAAAAGTAGAAACAAAGATCCAAAAGATACCAAGACCTTCATTTCAGCATCATCTTGCTTGGAATTCAGCCTGCCTCTTAAAATCCCTCTCTTTTTTCAAAGCACTGGAGAGACCCTTCCTTTTTATTCCTTGACTTTCCTGATCCTCTCACTGGGTTGCTTTCTCTCTTTTGAAATTCATTTTATTATGAATAAAGTTAGTCAATAAATATTTATTAAATACTTAGTATGGACTGAGCACTGTGGTAAGTTCTGGGAATTGAAAAGGAGAGAAAACACTATCCCTGGTCTTATAGAATTTATAATCAAATGAGGAAGGCAGAATATAAATGTTATGTGGGAACAAGCTATGGTTATTATTCAGTCATAGCTGATTCTTCATGACCCTATTTGGGAGTCATGGCAAATATATTATAGTAGTTTACCATTTCTTTTGCCATCCCATTTTGCAGATGAAGCAACTGAGGCAAACGGGGTTAAGTCACTAGCCTAGAGTTACATGATTAGTAAGAGTGTGAGGCTAGATTTAACCACAAGAAGATGGTCTTTCTAATTCCAGGCCTGACCATCTATCCACTGCATTACCTAGCTGCCCTCAAATAAGTTATATACTGGATAAATAAGAAATACTCAACAATTGGAAAGCAATGGAATGAAGAAGGATTGGAAGGGGAAGCTAGGTGGTTCAGTGGATAGAAAATCAGGATAGTGATGGGAGATTCTAGCTTCAAATCTGGCCTGACACTTCCTACCTGTATGTCCCTGGGCAAGTCACTTAACCTCATTTGCCTAGCACTTATTGCTCTTCTTCTTTGGAAGAATATAATAAATTATAATAATATATATAATAAAATATAATATATAATTATAATATAAAATAAATAAAATAAAGCATTGATTCTAACATGGAAGTTAAGGTTTATTTTTTAAAATAAAAAATTAAAAAAAGTGAGGGATCGGAAAAGACTTTTTGTTAAAAAGTAAGATTCTAGCTGGTACTTGAAGGAAGCTGAGTCAGCCTGGAGCTGGAAAGGAAGGAGAAGTCTCCATGTATGAGGACAGCTAGTATTATCTAACAAACAAAAAAGAGGACACTTTTTAAAAAAGTTGGGACATGTTTAACAAAATAAATAAAATTACATTACAATTAAAATATTGTTATTTTGTGTCATTTTAAGTTAATATATCCAATAGGAATCTGCTTCTAGTTGAATTTGACACAACTGGCATATATATGTATATTCCAAAAAAAATCAAACCTTAATTTGTGCTGTTTGACATTTTCCAAGATATAAATGTTCGCAATGAAAATATCACAATCAGTACTTCCAGGCAGATTTGAAATGGATCCACCATTCACCTTTCACCAGGAATTAACTGACTTAACTACTCAACCTGCAGTTTTTCTTCTCTTATGTTTCAAAGGGATTAAAGTTACTGGGAACCCTTGTTGAATTTTACTTTCTTATCTTATAAATAGCAAACCCAGCTCTTCCTTTTCTAATACTCTTTTCTGTTCCCACAAGGATAGTTCCTTTTTATCTTAATATAACATATAAATTATATAGATATAAATAAATAAATATTATTTATTTCTATCCCCATCTCAGCCTCCCAGGAGAATGTATACTTGTTGAGGCTAGGGAGTTTTTCCTTTTTGAATTTCTGCCATGGCACCTTCTACAATGAGATACAATAAATACTTATTTAATTGAACTTGCCTTTGATCATACAGTCAATACATATGCGATTATTTCATTATATATCTTCCCAGTTCTAAGTCTATCTCTCTATTCACTACACTGCCAATGACAATCTGATACTTTAAATTTGAGGTTCTTTTAGTACTAAGGTAACAGACAGGTGATAATTAGTTATTTGGTCTTTGGGGAAGAAGGTGGGGAAACCAAATGGAGGCTCAGAAAACTACAAAGTTCTTAACCATTTTAGGTAATTAGATTCCCTTCTGAAGCTTAAAATTTGTATAAGAAGGTAGTATTCTGAACAAGAAAGAGCACTGGAATGAAAGTCAGGTTTAAAGTTTCTGTTATGTTATGAATACATTGTGGGACTTGATTGACTCCCTTCAAGGCTCTTAGATTCCCCAAGAAGTGTATAAAAAGGTTGAAAACTTAGCCTCCATATTCACTTCCTGCTCCAATATCTTGTGTTTTAACTTTCATTTTAGTACTAAAATTCCAACAGTAATATTCTAAATCTCTTTTTTTGTATTTTATGATTCTATGATTAATAATCTAAGAAAATAACTTTTTATGCTATGAGAGCCCTTCTTGCTCTCATGTTCTATGTTGTAAGGTCCCTTGTGATTTTTACTTTATGTGTTCTCAAGTTCTTCTAAACACTGACATTCTATATTCTATGTTTTAAGGTCCCTTCCATATTCCATGCTTTATATAGGATGTCCTTGTATAGAACATGGAATATATGATAAAGTTTTATTAATCTTTAAAAGATACTAAAACTTTTAGGATATCCTATAATTTAAGAGCCTTCCTAGTTCTAATGTTCATGTTTCTTTGTGCTATGATTCCCTCCCAACTCTAACATTCTGTATGCTAAGTCTCTATTAGCTCTGACATTCTATGTTCTATGCTCTAAGAGGCAGCTAGACAGCAAAGTGGATGGAATTGTGGGTCTGGAGAAAAGAAGTCCTACTAGTTGTGTGGATATCATTTAACCTCAGGTTGTCGCAGTTACCACCACTATAAAATAATGCCCCTTAATTCTTAGAGTTGTTGGGAAGAATAAGTGAGATAAATATTTGTAAAGCACTTGTCAGAGAGACTGGTACATAGTAGGAACTTAATAAATGCTTCCTCCCTTCTTTTTCCCCTTCCTCCCTCCTTTCCTCCCTTCCTC
>NC_058130.1:723232270-723261643 GCF_016433145.1 Gracilinanus agilis | reverse complement strand
TCCTTTCCTTCCTTCCTTTCTTCCTTCCTTCTTTCCTTCCTTCCTTCCTTCTTCTCTTTTTCCCTCCCTCCCTTCCTTTCCTTCCCACTCTAGAATCCTATGTTCTGATTTTTCTTCTAGCTCTAACTTTTTATTATCTAAAGTCATTCCTATGTTTATTATTTTAAGATCCCTCTGAACTCTGACAATTTTTGTTCTATGTTCTAAGTTCTGGTTATATGTTCCAAGGGCTCTTCCAGCTCTAACCTTTTATGTGGTATATACTTGGATCCCTTCTAATTCTATATTCTTAAGACCTTTTCATTGCAGACATTCTATGGTACTTGTTCCAAGAGTCCTCAAAGCTCATACATTCATTGTTATCAAATCCCTTTTACCCGATATTTTCTGGGATTTTATAAGAACTCATTTACAACATTACTTTCTGTAAGATTTTCCCTTGATATGAACAGAAAGCACCTTCTATAGATTCACTTACTTGGGTGTTTGTTGGCTTTAGGTCTTCTGTTTTTTTCCTGAGGGACTTAGTTACCTTCCCTGTTTCCCTTTCCACAACTGAGATTTTCAGACAGGGAGCTAAGCCAAGTTATCAGGTCTTTCAGGATAAAGAAGCTCTGAGGTTTTGGCTGAAGTGGTATATATGAAAGCAGGAGTCAGCTTTGTCTTCAAGGAGGGATGCATGTGGATAATTGTAGATCCTCTCCCTGGGATTCCATGGACCCAGGGTCCTAATTCCCTTAGCACCTTGTTAGAGACAAACATCAAGTAATTGTCCACTCTCCTCTCCAGCCCCTTAAGGGCTCAATTTGTTTTGGGAAGACTTTGGCATAAGTTCAATTTATTTTTTGCAATACTTCTGTCAGAAATGATCTGAACTGCCTTGTTGCTGTGTTTTCCTTTAGAGAAAGCAACTTAGAGAATGTAGCTGGAAGTGGCCTTGGAGCATATAGTATTGGAGTTGTGACAGTTCTTAGAGCATATGAAAAAGAATACTGAAGTTGGAAGAGACCTTAAAATATTGTCAGGAGTTCCCTGAGTGTCATGGTCATAGTTTGGGAGACTTCTTACTTCTCTGGCTCACTGTTGGGGGATGGATCATCATTATCTAACAATACTCCTAACTTATCTGCCCTCTTTCGCAAATGTACTAATTTGTGAGGTTCAAAATACAAATTAATAGTATAGATTTAGAGTGGGAGGCGATTTTTGTAATCATTTAATTTTATCCCCTCATTTTACACATTATAAAAATGCCAAAGCTCCTACATCTAGTGCATTTTAGAGATAGGATTTGGAAGTGTATACTTTGATCCCATATTGAGTGCTCTTTTTTGGGCATGTGTCCTTTTTATTAATTTATATTTTGTTTTTCCCCCAATTATATGTTGAAGAAATGTTTACCACTATTTTTTTTTCTAAATTCTTTATGACCCTTACTTCTCTCCTCCTTCCCTGAGGCAGTAAGCAATTTAAGGCAACACATATGCTATCATGTAATACATATTTTGAAATTCATAATATTGTGGAAGAAGACACTTATCACTAAGAGAAATCATTGAAGAAAATAAAGCAAAAAATGGTAAGTTTTGATCTGTGTTCAGACCCCATCAGTTTTTCCTCTGGGAGTGAGTTGTATTTTTCATCATGAGCCCTTTGGAGTTATCTTGGATCACTGTAATATTGAGAATAGCTGTCATTTACAACTGATCATCATACACTATAGCTGTTACAATACACGATGTTTTTCTGGTTCTGCTCATCTCACTTTGCATCTGTTTATTTATATAATATTCAGCTTTTTTTCTGAAATAGTCCTGATCATCATTTCTTATAGCACAATAATATTCTATTACAGTCATACACCACAACTTGTTCAGCCTTCCTCTAGTATCACCCTTTATGTCTAAATCATGTATCCATTTTGACTATCTTGATATATGGTGTCAGATGTTGATCTCTGACCAGTTTCTGACACTGTTTTCCCAAAAGATTTTGTCAAATAGTGAGTTCTTGTCCTACTACCTTCCATTGTATCTAATCCATTGCATTAATCTGCTGCTTTATTTCTTAGTCAATTTCAATGATTACCACTTTATAATATAGTTTGAGATCTCTTATGGTTAGGTCACATTCTTTCATTTATTCCCTTGAAATTCTTGACCTATTATTCTGAATGTTATATATTTTTTTTTTTGCCTATGAAATAATTTTTGGTCCTTCAGTATGGCACTGAATAAGTAAACTAATTAGGTAGAATTGCTAATTTGGTTATATTGGATCACCCTACCCATGAGCAATTAGTGTTTTTTTAAGTTTTTTTTTCAATTGTTTAGATCTGACTTTATTTGTGTGAGATATGTTTTATAACTGTGTTCATATAGTTCTTGGGTGTGTCTTTGGAAGGTAAATCCTCAAGTATTTTATATTATTTACAGTTATTTTAAATGAAATTTCACTATCTCTTGCTGTTGGACTTTGTTGGTAATATTTAGAAATGCTCACGATCTGTGTGAATGTATTTTATATCCCTCAACTTTGCTAAAGTTGTTAATTTTGTTAACTAGTTTTTTAGTTGTCTCTCTCGTGTTCTCTATGTATGACATTATATTATCTGCAAAGAGTGATAGTTAAGTTTCCTCATTATCTTTTTATAATTCCTTCAATTCCTTTTTCTTTTCTTATTTCTATATCTGGCATTTCTAGTACAATATTGAATAATAGTGATGATAATAGACAACCTTGCTTTATCTGTGATTTTATTGGGAAGGTTTTTAGCTTATTTCCATTGCTAGCTGGTCATTTTAGATAGATACTACTTATCATTTTAAGGAAGGATCCATTTATTCATATGTTCTCTAGAGATTTTAATAGGAATTAGTATTGTATTTTGTCAAAAGGCTGTTCTGCACCTATTGAGGTAATCATATGATTTCTGTTGGTCTTATTATTGTTGTGGTCAATTATACTGAAAATATATATATATATATATTTATCCATACATGGAATAGGAAGACATCAGAGTCTTCCTAATATTGAATCTGCTTTGCATTCCCAAAATAAATCCCACCTGTTCATTGTGAGTGATACCTATGATATCTTGCTATAATCTTCTTGCTAGTATTTTATTTAAAATTTTATATCGCTATTCATTAAGGGAATTTGTCTATAGTTTTTTATCTTTGTTTTTGCTCTTTGTGGTTTAGGTATCAGTTACCATATTTTCATTGTAAAATAAATTTGGTAGAACTTCTTTGTCTTTTTTCCTTAAATAGTGTTATAAAGAAGTGGGTAATCTTGGTTAAGGGAGGGATAAAGGTGATGAGGTGATTGGAGGAGGAATGAAGGGGATAGCTGAGTGTAGGGATGAATGAGGTAGGTGGTATACAGGAAGGTAAGGGAATGGATGGGAGTATAGGAAGGCAGCTCAAACAGGCTTATTCACTGAAGGCTGGAGATAGAGGATACAGGGGGGAAATAGGCTGGGTTCTTCAGGCAGGGAAGATATCTCTGAGATACAGAAGGAGTTGGGCCAGTCAGAAATATTTTAAATCTGGCTGGAGGGCTTCTCTTGTTAATTTCTAAAATCCCTTGAGGGAGGAGTCAAAGGGCTCCTCCCTGCCAGTGAAACTGATGGCTGCAGGAAGTCTCAGGTAGGTACTTCCTGCCAAGATGGATGCCTGTGGTTCCCTCGAGAAAATAAAAAGAAAATAATTTCTTCTCTCTTCAGCCCTTGCCTTAATCTTCGATACAATGATTCACCAGAGGCTTTGAGTAGGTAACAAAGGGGATTTATTAATGTAGTGATAATAAGAAGGAGAGAGGGGTTTAGGGTTTTGTAACAGCCACCAGGGAGAAAGCTAATGGTGGGGGAAGGGTCACAGGAGGGGTTAGACTGAGAGAGGCCGGCTCTCCCAGTCAAGAAGGTTTGACTGTTTTTTGAAATAAAGTATTTATCAAATCACTAAATTAGGGGTGGCTTGTTTTAGGATGCCCTACTAAATTAAACCCACGATGTCCAACCACCAAGTCCACCCTTCCTTCCAGGGCCCAAAGGGAAATTCAGGGAAAATAGCAGGGATGTAATATGGAGAGATCAGGGAGAGGACCAGAGAAATCAGATAGGTCCAAATGTTCCAAAAGACCAAAGCACAAGCCAAGGCAAAGCCAAAAAGCTAAGCCAACAGGCAAAGCCAAAGCCAGAAGGCAAAAGCCGGTCAGTTGGAACTTCAGCACCATTTATAGCCGCAGGCTCCAACTGACTCTCTCTTTATATAAACTGTTTATATATACTCCTTCCTACTTCCCTAATAGTGAAAAAGTTCTTAAGAATTACAAGTGTCATTTTCCCATGTAGGAAAGTTAACAGTTTGATCTTACACAATTCCTTAAGTTTTCTTTTTCCTGTTTATCTTTTTAATGCTTCTTTTGGGTCCTGTATTTGGACATAACACTTTTTGTTCAGCTTTCATCTTTTTATCAGGAATACTGGAAGTTATATATTTCATTAAATGTCTATTTCCTTTCTATCCCTCGAAGGAATATACTCAGTTTCACTAGGAAGATGATTTTTGGTTGTAGTCCTAGGTCCTTTGATTTTTATGACATCATATTCTAAATCCTCAAATCTTTTAATGTGGAAACTGTTAAAATACTGTGTAATCCTAACTGTGGTTCCATGATTTTTGAACTCCCTCCCCCGCCCCCAACCTGGCTATTTGTAGTATTTCCTCCTTGACCTAGGAGCTCTGGAATTTAGCTAACATATATCTGGGAGATTTTATTTTCCAGTCTCTTTTAGGAATTGATAAGTGGATTCTTTCAACTTTTATTTTCCCCTTGCATTCTTTTCCTTGGCAATTCCTTATAATATGATGTCCAGGCTGTTTTTATGATCATGGCTGTTAGGTAGTCCAATAAGTCTTTTATTATTTCTCCTGAATCTCTTTTCTGGTTCAGATGTTTTTCCAATGAGATATTTCAGATTTTTTCTATTTTTTCTTGATGTCTCATGGAGTCATTCAATTCCATTTGCCCAATTTTAATTTTTTAGGGAATTATTTTCTCTCCTGAGCTTTTGTTCCTTTTCTATTTGGTCAATATTACTTTTCAGTGAGTTTTTATACCCCTTTTTATCATGTGACTAATTATCTTTTAAAAAGAGTTCTTTTCAGTGAACTTTTCTCCTTCTTTTAATATGTGGCCTATTTTGTTTTTTGAGGTATTTTCTTCAGCATGTTTTGTGTCTCCTTTACCACATTATTTATTAATTTTTTATGATTTTTTTTTTGCAAAACTCATTTTCCCCTCAATTTTTTTATCTCCCTTTCTTATTTGATTTTTTGAATTCCTTTTGAGGTCTTTCAAGAAGTCTTTTTGGGCTTGAAGGTCAATTCAAAATTTTCTTTGAGGTTTGGAAGAAGTAATTTTTCTTTATTTTCTTCTCAGTTTGTGTTTTGATCTTCTGTCACAATAATTTTATTATTTGGTTAATTTCTTTTCATTGTTATCATTTGTTAATTTTCCAGGCTTAAAAATTGAGTTTTAACTTTAAAAAGTTAAAGTTGGGTTCTGTTCCTAGGACTGAGGGTACACTTTTTTAAGCTTCAGGTTTTATTCAGTTGCTTTAAGAGATAGTTCTATAAGTTTTTAGTTCTTCTAAGGTGATATGATATAAGCAGGCATGTGTTTACTACTCTCCTACCCTTTGTTCTGATCTGTGATTGACCTCAAAAACTCTTTCCTGTCTTGGAATTGTTCTCCTGCAGCACCAAGATTTAGTGTACTAGAACTCCACCTAACTCAGGGACTAGTACTCCTCCTCACCCAGAGACATATTACTATGACCCTGATCTGCATATGTACAATGCAACAGAGTCCTTCACCCAGTGCCAGCAAAATTTCTCTTGTAGGGGCAGCTAGGTGATTCAGTGGATTGAGAGCCAGGCCTAGAGATGAGAGGTCTTAGGTTCAAATCTTGTCTCAGACACTTTCTAGCTATGTGACTCTGGGCAAGTCACTTAACCCCCATTGCCTAGCCCTTACCACTCTTCTGCCTTACAACCAATATAGAATATTGATTTTGAGATGGAAGATAAAGGTTTAACATTTTTTAAAAAAAGTTCTCTTATAATCTCTCAATGACGAGTTTTCTTATTCCTTTCTGTCTGTGGTTTGAGAGCTCTGGAAGTTGTTTCTGATGATTCAGCCATCCCCAAAGCCTGTGTTTCTTCCCAAGGCCAGACCTGCTCTTACCCTAGTACAACAGACCTTTCCTAGTGACTTAAGTTGTCTTGGGATAGAAAGTTATTTCACCCAGTCTTTTTGTGAATTCTGCCACTTTGGAATTCATTTTCAGGTGTTACTTTGGAGCTTTTTGAAGGGGACTTTGGGGGAGATCAGGGAGGTCCCTGCTTTTTCCTTACCACCTATATAGCTTTTTTTTAGTGACAAAAAATGAGAATCTGAGATGGTGCTGTTATACTAAAATTAGGACTCTGGTCCTTAGAATTTAATAGAGTTTATTAGAATCACTTGGATATGTAAAATATGAGAAATAAGTAGAAAGATAAGAGTAAAATAACCTAATATCACTCCCACATGGATGCTCCCAGTGTGAGCTCCAGCAGTAACTCACTGGACTTGGTTGGACACCAGAGACAGAGAAAGCTAGCACTTCTTTGTTTGAACCTTTTATTCCTTCTTTTTACATTCAGTTCAAATTCAGTCATATCTGTTATCAAGTTCAGAGTCATGTAACCTACTCTTAGTGACATAACTAGGTGAGCAGCGTAGGTGACATAAGTGAGGTAACTCCAGTAACCCAGGGACCCAGCTAGGACAACATTACATGTGTGATCCTAGGAGAGGATTCCCTTCACACAATCGCCCTTTGATTCTCTGGGAGACCAGAATATTAAATCTCCTCACTTGGGTTCTCTAGGAGATTTACATATCAGGTCTCCCCAGTGAATCATTATATGTGTGTACTAAAATGCCCATAAATTGAAAAGGGCTAAACTATTATGATACTCACACAATTAATATTAATTTGTACCTCATTTTGGCCTTCTCAAAACAGTTTGATTTTAAAAGTAGAAAAAATTGTTACAGCAAATATATCTGATAAAAATCTCATTTCTCAAATATATAAAGAACAAAATTAAATTTATAAAAATAAAAATTGCTCTCTAGTTGATATATGATCAGGCAGTTTTTAGATAATAAAATTAAAGCTATTTGTAATCTTGTGAAAAATATTCAAAATCATAGATTAATGAAGTGCAAATTAAAATAACTCTGAGCTACCTCCTCATACCTATCAGAGTGACAATATGACAGAAGAATTAAAAAAGGAGTTCAAAAATCAAATAAGATGGGTGGAAGAAAAATGCGAAAAAGAAATGAAAGCAATGCAAAAAGAAAAGCAAAACTTTTCAAATGGAAAAAGAGACATCAAATGAATAAATACACATTAAAAACCAGAATTGACCTACTGGAAGAACAGGCAAAAAAGTCCAATAAAAAAGTACCATGAAAAGTAGAATGGGCTAAATGGAGAAGGAGGATCAAAAGATCATGGAAGAAATTTAGACTTTTAGAATTAGAATTAGGAAAATGGAAGCTAATGATTTCATGAGACACCAAGACACAACTTTCCTGGAAAATAGATCCAGGAGAGACAATTTGAGAATTATCAGACTACCTGAAAGTCATGTCCAAAAAAAAGCCTAGACATTGTATTACAAGTAATTTTCCAAGAAAACTGTTCTGATATTCTTGAACCAAGAGGGCAAAATAGACATAGAGAGAATCCACAGATCACTTCCTATAACGAATCCCTAAATGACAGCTCTCAGGAATGTTATAACCAAGTTCAAGAGCTTCCAGCTAAAGAGAAAGCAGCCAGAAAGAAACAATTCAGATATCATGGAGCCCCAGCCAGTATTACACAGAATTTGGCAGCTTCCACATTGAAGGACTGCAAGGCTTGGAATATGATATTCTGGAAGGCAAGAGAACTGAGCCTACAACCAAGAATCACCTACCCATCAAAATTGACTATGTACTTTCAGTGGAAAGTATGGGCATTTAATAAAATCTGATGTCTGAATACAAAATTTAAGAGAATCATAAAATGGTAAATAAGAAAGAGAAAAAATTTAAGGGCTTCAACAAGAACAAATTGATTACAGTCCTATATGGAAAGATGATATCTATAACTTTTAAAATTTGTTATCTTTATCACAGTAGTTAGAAGAAAGATACATAGGCAGAGGGCATGGTATTGAGCTCTTTAGGATGATATGTAAAAAAAAATAGTGAAAAAAAGAGGCCCATACTAAGATAAATGCAAAGGAAGAAGTAAAATGGGGTAAATTATACAACATTAAGAGGTACATGGGTGGGGGGATGAGGATGGTGACAAACCTTACTCTCAAGGAATCAGTTTGAAGAGGGAAGAACAGCCAGATTCACTGGGGTATAGAATCCTATCTTACCTTATAGAGAAGTAGAAGAGGAATAAGGAAAGGTGTGTGGGGGAAGGGGAGTAATATAAGGAAGGAAAAGTCTTGGGGGATGATTAAAAGACTCTAAAGAGAAGTGAGGGGAATAAGGAGTGATGTAGTGGGAAGGGGAATAAAATAAGGTAGGGGTAAGGGGAGAGTGATTGAAAGGAAAACACTGGTGTGAAGGGAAAGAGTGAAGAAGAAAGGGCAGGATTAAAAGAGTGAGATCAAAATGGATGAAAATATACAGATGGTAATCATAATTGTGAATGTGAATGGGATGAACTCACCCATAAAATGGAAGAGAATAGCAGAGTGAATTAAAAATCAAAATCCTACCATATGTTGCTTACAAGAAACACATTTGAGGCAGATAGAGACACACAGAGTAAAGGAGGCTGGAGCAGAATTTATTGGGCTTCACCTGAGACAAAGAAGGCATGAGTAGTAATCATGATCTCAGACAAAGCTAAAGTAAAATAGATTTGATTAAAAGAGATAAGAAAGGTAATTACATCCTGATATAAGGCAGTATAGACAATGAAGAAATATCAGTACTCAATATATATGCACCAAATGGTATAGCATCCAGATTTTTGAAGGAGAGACTAAAGGAACTCAAGGAGAAAAATAGATAATAAAACAATACTAGGTAGGGGACCTCAACCTTTCCCAATTAGATCTAAATAAATCAAACAAAAAATAATAAAGGAGTAAGGGAAGTGAATGAAATTTTAGAAAAATTAGAGTTATAGGTAAAAGGAGAAAATTGAATAGGGATAAAAAGGGATATACCTTTTTTCAGTAGCACATGGTACATATTACAGAGATTGACCTTGTACTAGGTCATAAAAACATTGCAAACAAATGCAGAAAAGCAGAAATATTAATTGCAACTTTTTTCAGATCATAATGCAAAAAAATTATAATTAGTAAGGATTCATGGGGGAGGCAAATTAAAAATTAATTGGAAACTAAATTATCTAATTCTTCAAAACTTGTGGGTTAAAATACAAATCACAGAAACAATTACTGATTTCTTTGAAGAGACTGACAATGAAGAGACAACATATCAAAATTTATGGGATACAATCAAAGAAATACTTATGGGAGAATTTGTATCCCTGAGTGTCCATATCAACAAAAAAGAGAAAGAGATCAATGAATTGGGCATACATCTAAAAAAAACCTAAAAAAGGAATAAATTAAAATTCCCAGACAAAAACTAAATTGAAAATCCTAAAAATCAAAGGAGAAATTAATAAAATTGAAAATAAAAGAACTATTGCACTAATAAATACAACTAAGAGTTGGTTCTTTTGAAAAAAACAAAATAAATAAAGTATTGTTTAACCTAATTAAAAAGAAAGAAGAGATTCAAATTATCATCACAATTTAAAGGGGAATTTCACCTCTAATGAAGAGGAAATTAAGGCAATTAATAAGAGGTATTTTGCTTTATAGTATAGCTTAATATCTGGTACTGCTAAGCCACCTTCCTTCACATTTTTTTCATTATTTCCCTTGATATTCTTGATCTTTTGTTCTTCCAAATAAACTTTGTTATATTTTTTTCTAATGCAGTAGAAAAGGTTTTTTTGGTAGTTTGAGAGGTATGGCACTAAATAAGTAAATTAATTTGGGTAGAATGGTCATTTTTATTATTTTAGCTCATCCTACCCATGAGCACACAATGTTTTTCCAATTGTTTAGATCTAGTTTTAATTGTTTGAAAAGTTTTTTGTAGTTATGTTCATATAATTCCTGTGTTTGCTTTGGTAGATAGATTCCTAAGTATTTTATATTGTCTAGTGTGATTTTAAATGTTGTTTCTCTTTCTACTTCTTGGTGCAGTGATGTGTTGGAAATATATAGAAATGCTGATGATGTATGTGCATTTATTTTGTATCCTGCAACGTTGCTAAAGTTGTTGATTACTTCTTCTAGCTTTTTAGTTGATTCTCTAGGATTTTTAAGTAGACCATCATATCATCTGCAAAGAATGATAGCTTAGTCTCCTCATTGCCCATTTTAATACCTTCAATTTCTTTTTCTTCTCTAATTGCTACTGCTAGTGTTTCTAGTACAATGTTAAACAATAGAGGTGATAATGGGCATCATTGTTTCACACATGCTCTTATTGGAAAGGCTTCTAATTTATCCCCATTGCATATTATGCTTGTTGATGGTTTTAGGTATATACTGTTTATTATTTTTAGGAAAGGACCTTCTATTCCTATACTTTCTAGTGTTTTCAGTAGGAATGGGTGTTGTATTTTGTCAAAGGCTTTTTCAGCATCTATTGAGATAATCATGTGGTTTTTGTTGGCTTGCTTGTTGATATGGTCAATTATGTGGATGGTTTTCCTTATGTTGAACCATCGTTGCATTCCTGGTATAAATCCCACCTGATCATGATGAATAACCCTCTTGATCACTTGCTGGAGTCTTTTTGCTAGTATTCTATTTAAGATTTTTGCATCTATGTTCATTAAGGAGATTGGTTTGTAATTTTCTCTCTGTTTTTGATCTACCTGGCTTCGGAATCAGTATCATATTTGTGTCATGAAAGGAGTTTGGTAGGACTCCTTCTTTGCTTATTATATCAAATAATTTGTATTGTATTGGGATTAGTTGTTTGAATGTTTGATAGAAATCATGTGAATCCATCAGGCCCTGGTGATTTTTTCTTAGGGAGTTCTTTAATGGCCTGTTCGATTTCTTTTCCTGATATTGTATTATTTAAGTATTCTATTTCTTCTGCTGTTAATCTAGACAATTTATATTTTTGCAAATATTCATCCATATCACATAGATTGCTAAATTTATTGCCATAAAACAGCAGTCATCAAAACAATATGGTACTGGCTAAGAGATAGAAGGGAGGAGAAGTGGAATAGACTTGGGGTAAGTGACATCAGCAAAACAGTGTATGATAAACCCAAAGAGCCCAAATTTTGGGACAAAAATCCACTATTTGACAAAAACTGCTGGTAAAATTGGAAAACAATATGGGAGAGATTAGGTTCAGATCAACATTTCACACCCTACACCAAGATAAATTCAGAATGGGTGAAAGACTTGAATATAAATAAAGAAACTCTAAGTAAGTTAGGTGAACACAGAATAGTATACTTGTCAGATCTCTGGGAAATGAAGGATTTTAAAAACAAGCAAGAGTTAGAAAAAATTACAAAATGCAAAATAAATAATTTTGATTATATCAAATTAAAAAGTTTTTGTATAAACAGAAACAATGCATCCAAAATCAGAAGGGAAACAACAAACTGGGAAAAAATCTTTATAACAAAAAATTCTGACAGAGGTCTGATTACTCAAATATACAAGGAGCTAAATCAATTGTATAAAAAGTAAAGCCATTCCCCAATTAATAAATGGGCAAGGGACATGAATAGGGAAATTTCAGATAAAGAAATCAAAAGTATCAATAAGCATATGAGAAAGTGTTCTAAATCTCTAATAATAGAGAAATGCAAATGAAAACAACTCTGAGGTACCACCTCACACCTAGCAGATTGGCTAAAATGATAGCAGGGGAGAGTAATGAATGTTGGAGGGGATGTGGCAAAATGGGATGTTAATGCACTGCTGGTGGAGTTGTGAACTGATCCAACCATTCTGGATGGCAATTTGGAACTATGCCCAAAGAGTGATAAAAGAATGCCTGCCCTTTAATCCAGCCATACCATTGCTGGGATTGTACCCCAAAGAGATCATAAATAAACAGACTTGCACAAAAATATTTATAGATGCGCTCTTTGTGGTGGCAAAAAACTGGAAAGCAAGGGTATGCCCTTCAATTGGGGAATGGCTGAACAAATTGTGGTGTATGTTGGTGATGGAATACTATTGTGCTCAAAGGAATAATAAACTGGAGGAATTCCATTTGAACTGGAAAGCCCTCCAGGAATTGATGCAGAGTGAAAGGTACAGAGCCAGAAGAACATTGTACACAGAGACTGATACACTATGGTAAAATCGAATGTAATGGATGTCTGTACTAGCAGCAGTGCAATTACCCAAGACAATTCTGAGGGATTTATGGAAAAGAACACTACCCACATTCAGAGGAAGAACTACAGGAGTGGAAACACAGAAGAAAAACAACTGCTTGAACACTTGGGTTGATGAAGACATGATTGGGGATGTAGACTCTAAAAGACCACAGCAATGTAACTATCAATAATATGTAAATAAGTCTTGACTGACCACACATGTTAAAACCAGTGGAAATGCAAGTTAGTTATGGGGTGGGGGTGGGGGGGTTTGTGGGGGGTGAAGGGTAAAGTAAAAACATGAATTATGTAACCATGGAAATTCTTTCTAAAAATTAAAAATTAAAAAAAAATAGCAGGTATTTTGCCCAATTGCAGGACAATAAATGACATTCTAGATGAAATGGATGAATATTTCAAAAATATAAATTGCCCTAGATTAACAAAGGATGAAACGGAATACTTAATTAATCCCATTTCAGAAAAATAAATTGAACAAGACATCAATGATCTCCCCAGGAAAAACTCCTCAGAGTCAGATGGATTCTCAAATGATTCCTATCAAGCATTTAAAGAACAACTAATCCCAGTACTATATAAAGTATTTGAAAAAATAAGCAAAGAAAGAATCTTACCAATTCTTTTTATGACATGAATATGGTACTTATTCCTAATCCAGGAAGACAAAAAACAGAGAAATAAAACTACATACAAATCTTCTTGATGAACATAGATGCAAAAATCTTAAATAAATTACTAGCAAAGAGATTACAGGAAGTTATTGCAAAGATTATTCACTTTGACCAGGTAGGATTTATACCAGGAATGCAAGGCTGGTTTAATATTAGGAAAATAATCTGCATAACTGATCATATCAATAATCAAACTAACAGAAATCACATGATCAGCTCAAAAGATGCAGAAAAAGACTGAAAAATACAACACCCATTCTTATTGAAACCACTAGAAAGTATAGATATAAAAGTATTACTTCAAAGTAATAATTAGTATTTATTGAAAAACTCATCAGCAAGTATCATCTGCAATGGAGGTAAGTTAGAAGCCTTCCCAATAATATCAAGAGTAAAGCAAGGATGTCCATTTTCACCACTGTTATTTAATATTGTACCAGAAATGTTAGCTATAGAAATTAGAGAAGTAAAAGGAAGGAATTCAAGTAGACAACAAGAAAACTAAACTATCACTCTTTGTGGATGATATGATGGTATTGTAAGGAATTAAAATTAAAGGTTTGACTAAATATATGAGAATTTTAAGATACTACTGTGGTCGCTGATTTAAAAATATGATAGTTCAAGCCCAAAATAACTTTTAGTAGTTTTATTAATGAAAAAGTAGGAGTAAAAGTAGAGAAATATAAAAGAGGGTAGAGAAGATGTCTAGTCTTTCACCCTAAATGCTGTTCTGGTCCCCAGGTCAGCCCAAGAAGGCTTATTAATCCTCAGCCAGAGGACACAGTGATGCATTAAACCGAGATTCTAACCATGCGGCCTCTTCCAAGAGGGGAAGGCCTTTCCAGAACTAATCTCTCCAGAAGCCAGGAAAGGAGGGTCAGCTTCTCATTCACCCAAGTGAAGCTCCAAAGGAGAAGAACCAGGACCAGTATTACCAGAAGCAGTCTAAGAGCCAGAGTTCCAGGTCAAAGTCCTAAATTGTAGTTCCAAGTCCCAGTCCTAGTCCAAGATACTCCAAGCACAAGATTCATGCTGAAGACCCTTTTGGACAGGAAGTTCAGGAATTTTATAGTTCTTTTTCTACATCACTTCCTGTCTCTTCCTCCACTATACAAGAGCCAATTGCAGTCTTTAAATTTGCTTAGCATTGCTCAGGGTATGGTTAGTTGCTTCTGGAGTTGTCACCCACTTTAGTAAGTGACTTGCGGAACTCCCCTAAATAGGGGTGTTTTCAGCTTTTGTTGATTAATTTGAAAATAGGCAAGGGGAGAGTTAATCATATCTTCATAGTATACTTAGAGAATCCTAGAAAATCAACTAAAAAGATAGTAGAAATAATCAATAACTTTAGTAAAGTTGCAGGATACAAAATATACCCACATAAATCATCAAGATTTCTATATATTTCCAACAAAACTCAGCAGCAAGAGATAGAAAGAGAAAATGAATCATGTAACCATGGAAAAAATTATAAATCTGTAGTGTTCGCTATAAGTCTCTCCTTTTCCAGTGAACTACCTTTCTATTTCTTAGTGAGTATCAGGTAGTTTTTGATAATGACTACTTTATAATGCAGTTTAAAATCTGATACTGTTAGACTTAGTTATTTTACATTCCTTTCATATTCTTAATCTTTTGTCGTTCCAAATGATTTTTGTTATAATTTTTTTCCTAGCTCTATAAATAATTTTTGGGATGGCATTGAATAAATAGATTTGTTTAGGTAGGATTGGCATTTTAATTATATTGTATTGTATAACTTTGCTTAGCTTTCCTGGGTGTATTTTTCTTGTTGGTAAACCTAGCTCCTTGTTTTTTGTTCTTTTACTTCTTTCATTTTGAGGCGTTTTTAAAAGATTGGTTTGGAAGGATTGTCAGTGTGAAGTGTAATTTCAGTTCTTGCTGCTACTAAGCTGCCATTTTGGTTCAGCCCTACCAGTCTACTCTCTTTTGTTCTTTTAAGTTAGAGGCTGATAAATCTTGTATTATCCTGCATGTAGCTCCATGGTATTTAAATTGTTTTTATTTCTTCTGGTTGCTGATAGTATGTTCTCCTCAAACTAAGAGCTACAGAACTTAATAATAATTTTCCTGTAAGTTTTCATTTTGGGATCTCTTTCAAGTGGTGATAGGTGGATCCTTTCAATTTCTATTTTAATCTGTAGTTCTAGAAGATATAGACAATTTCCCCATATAATATCTTGAAATATAGTGTTTAAATTCTTTTTGATTATAACTTTCTGGTAGTTTGACAATTCTTATATTGGTTTTCCTCAATCTATTTTCTATGTCAGTTGTTTTTGTAATAAGATATAGCGATTCCTCACCTATTGTGCTGTAAGAATTAAAATTTAGTTATTATATCTATATATTAAAATTATGTGGCCGCCAGGAATCAACAATTCAGGTTGATTCCGTAATTAAATCAGACCCAAGTCAGCATCGGGTTGAAGAGTTTATTTACAATCAGGAAGGTAAGTAGGGATAAAGAGAAGAGGGAGGTTAGAAGTCTAAATAAATGAAGCTGTAAGCCACAAGGCCCAACAGCCGGATAGGCAGAGTTTAGAATTGGCCCAGCTAGGCCAAGGAAGCCAGCCTAACTTACCCACGTGACAATATAGAGCGTAAGCTGTCTGTGGTCTCAGGAGATGCTTCTTCCTCTAGTTCCAGACGGCAACTGCCTCCACAGGAAGTTCACTCACTTACTTAAAGAGATCGTGTCTTTCATCACTTCCTGTGGTCCACCTCTAATTCAAATGGACAAATGGCAGTTTCTACTTTGATTTGGACTGCCCAAAGGGCAGTCCCTTATTCTTGATTTGTTACTTATTGTCACGTGTGGGTAACTCATCTCCCCTCCCCACTAAGGGAGGTGGGAGTGACATCATTAGCACACCTGGGTTGAGTAGATTTTTGACTATTAATGGGATAGAGCTAATTTCTATTTACACAGTGCAAGAGTTATGGTCCAGAGACCCCCACAATATGTGAAAATCCACAAAGTAGCGGTATTATATTTATTTTATTATTTATATATATTTTAAAGCTTTATAAACCCTTCTGACTCTCCTATAAACCTTTTCCACACTCTTATTAACCTAGTCACTGAGCCAATCAGTTCCCAGGATATAGAACACAACACTGTGGTTGGTTGCCTTTCATTCCATCAGTTAATAGACATATATATTTAAAAAAACTCACAGTACAGTGAGAGTACAGTGAGGGACAGCTATATTTCATATTCTCATCTTTTTTATATTCTTTGATTTTGTTTATTTCTTGTATTATGAAGTTATTAGTTTCCCCTTGCCCAATTTGAATTTTTAATGAATTTTATTCTTCATTGAGTTTTTGAATCTCTTTGTCCATTTGTTTGACCTTTTTTCCATAATTTGTATGACTTTCTTGAATTGCTTTTATTTTTTCTAATTTTTTCTTAACCTATATTATGTGATTTTAAATTCTTTTTTAAACTTGTACAAAATCTTTTTTTGAGCTTGTATCCATTTTGTTTCTTTGATGTTTTAGAAATATGTGTTTTAACTTTATTGTCATCTGAATTTGAACCCTAATTCTTGAGCACTTTGTTAGAGAAAAATATAAAATAATTCTGCCTTCTATATTCTAACCACATTGAGGCTCAATTTTTTGGGGGGAAGAGTTTGTTCTAAGTTCAATTTGTTTTCACATCACTTCTTTCAAGGATGAGAACTTCCAAATTGTTGTGTTTTGCTTTTGAAAAGTTAACTTAGAACATGGTGGTGAAAGAAGCTTTAGAGCATAGGATATCAGGGCTGGGAGAGATCTTAGAACATATAAAATAGAATACTCAAGTTGGAAAGGGCCTTAGAACATTGTGTCATAAGCTCCCTGAGATGAATAACTTTGTTTATTGTTTAGGAGCCTTTTTACTTTTCTGCTTTATTGCTGTGGGAAAGATCATTAGTATGTGATACTCCTCAATTCCACCTCTCTTTCACAAGCACATGGATCACAAGATTCAAAACACAAATTCATACCATCATAGATTTAGAATGGAAAGAGATTTTTTCAATCATTTAGTCTCATCCACTCATTTTACATATTAGTGTTATGATTAATATTGAGAGACCAGCCACGAATTTCATTATTTTTGTTAATCAAAAAGAAAAGGGTAATCCTCTATTTTGCTGACTGAGGGCTAAACATCAAAGAGGTTGAAGGTAAATTTCCTCACTCATTAGGAAGCTGCCAAAGCTCATATAAATAGTCAGTTGTAGTGGCAGGATTTGAAACTATGTTCTTTGACTCTAAATGTAAAGCTTTTGAACTCAAAGTGCAGAGAAAATGACAGTACCTCCAATGAGTATCATTCCCTCGAGGCTAATACAATTTCAGTTATGGGGTAAGAGGATGTTTGGAGGTTTCCCTTCCATGTTTCTTCTTCCCTTTTACTATCTGCATAGCATTCATTTTCTTTCAGTTCCTACCTCTGGCACCTCTCGGGATATGTGGTCAGTCAATATTCTGTAGTGTGGATTTTTTTTTTATTGCCTGTGGCCTATGATACTTCTTATTGTGTGAAGGAAGTTTTTGAGGGGATCTTGATCATGAAGATAGAATCTAAGCTTTGGTGCCCCAGTGGGCAGTGGGAAAAACAGTAATTAAAGTGTATGACAATGAGGCAGAAGGAATGAAGGAATGTCCCCTAGGTAGCCCTAGCTAAGGTTGGCCCAAGAGCATGACTGTGTAAAAGTGAATGGGTTGGGAGAAAGTTAGAAAAACCCAGGCCTGAGTGGATACATTGGACAATAGAGATAGATCAGCTGCACTGCTGCGCTAAGAATATATAGGCCTTAGCCAGTCAAATGGAGAAACAATTCTAATCAAGTTAATCTTTCCTTAAGGAAAATATATTTATATCTCTTCTTTCTCTCATCTCCCATTCTCATTTTATAATAAATATTTAAAAACTCTGGCCAGATCCCTTTTTATTTCTAACATAATTAAAGATCAGAAGTTTTCAACAGTTCTCTCTTTTTAAAATTTTTATTTTTCAATTTCATGTAGAAACCAATTTTAATAATTGTTTCATGACATTCAGAGATCCAACTCTCTCACTCCCTTTCCCTCCCCCAAACTGTAAATAATATGATATAATACCAGTGCTGTCATGCAATAGACTTATCCATATTCCTTAAGTCAAGAAAGAAGACCCATATAACACATATAAGAAAACCATTCTTGAAAGAGAAATAAAGTGAAAAGTGGTATGCTTCAACCAGCATTCAGCCTCCAAGAGCTTGGAAATAAGTCCTTCTACATGTTAAAAATAAGATGCTCAGGGACCCTTCTGGGTAAAGCTCTGACTTTATTTTGTTTATTTCTTTATTTTTTAAACCCTTAACTTCTGTGTATTGGCTCCTAGGTGGAAGAGTAGTAAGGGTGGGCAATGGAGGTCAAGTGACTTGTGTGACCACAGCTGGAAAGTGTCTGAGGCTGGATTTGAATCTAGGACCTCCCATCTCTAGGCCTGACTCTCAATCCACTGAACTACCCAGATGCCCCTCTGACTTTATTTTGGAAAAGAAATCACAGGACCAGAGGTCTGCAGGTTTCCTCTCAGTTCAAAACCTGAGACCTTGATTTGCAAAACATGCATGCTTTTATAATTTCATGTCTGTCCCAACCCCCCAACCCCCCACCCCAAAAAAAAGGTCTCTAAGAAGTTTTGGAGACCATTTTCAGATATGCTAGGTCTCCTGATCTCTGAGGTAATTTTTGGATCTTCTTGGTCTTCAGAACTGCTAGTCTTCAGACATCCCCATGACTCTTGGATGACCTACTGTTCTTTTTAACTTCCTACATGAATTAGCTTGCTTAGAGTACATTGTAGAATGGAGTGACATACTTATTACTTATTAATATAACACACTTAAAATTACTGTAACAACACACACACTTTAAATTATCACTCAGGTATTATCCTGAGACTATATTCTTAATCTGGTTACATACACAACGTTTTTGTTAGGGACTAATATCTTACTATAAATCACACAGTTATATTTTATAATTCTAAAAATCACTCTTCAAGCATTAATTAAACTATTAACTATTGATTTTCTGGTTATATATAGTTGTGGATAGGATTTTTCATTTTTTGTTTCTTGGGATTATTTTGGATTTTTGCATTACTGACAATAGTTAAATCATTCAACTTATCATCTTACAATATTTCTGTTACTGTATTTAATGTTATCCTGTTTCTACTTACTTAACTTTGTATTAATTCATATAAATCTTTCCAGGTTTTTCTGAAAATTTTCTGCTCTTCATTCCTTATGGCACAATAGTATTCCATTACAACCATATATCACAACTTGTTCAATCATTCCCCAATTGATGGGCATCCTCTTTGTTTCCAATTCTTTTCCACTACAAAGAGAGCCAATATAAATATTTTTGTACATCTATGGCCTTTTCCTTTGATCTCTTTGTGATCCAGACCTATGATAATTTCCAATTTGGTGTTTAACATGAAAATTTTAATTTGTTCTTTTAGTTGCATATTCAATTGTTAATCTGCTCTTTCTCCATTTCATTGATATAATTATATGAAGATATAAAAATTTTCCATAAGTACTGTTTTTGCTGCATCCCATAAATTTAAGTATGTTTTATCATTGTCATTTTCTTTAAAGAAAGTATTGATTTTCTCTATGATTTGTTCCTTTTCCCACTCATTCTTTAAGATATGATTATTTAGCTCCTAATTAATTTTTAGTTTTTAGCCCTTTGTTGAATATAATTTTTTTGCATTAAGGTCCCAAAAGGATGAATTTAATATTTCTGCTTTTTTGCATTTGATTATTAAGCTTTTATGTCTTATTCTATGATCATTTTTTGTGAAGGCACCATGTACTGCTGAGAAAAAGCTATGTCCCTTTCTATTCTCATTCATTTTTCTCAAGGGTCTATCTTATCAAACTTTTCTAAAATTCTATTTACTTCCTTACCTTCTTTCTTGTTTAGTTTTTGGTTGGATTTAATTAATTCTTAGAGGGAATAGTTGAGGTATCCCCCCAGCATCATTTTACTATCTATTTTCTCCTGTAACTCCTGTAACTTTTACTTTAGGAATTTGGATGCTATGACATTTGATCCACATTCATGTAGTACTGATATTACTTCGTTATTTATGGTACTTTTTATCAAGATGTTATTTCCTTCCTTCTCTATTTTATTCGCTTTTAATTTTTCATTGATTTATTTTGTTTTACTTCACCTTCACTTGTGAGCATATTACCCCCTCTTACTATTCCTGGTACCTATGAAGCACTTAATAAGTGCCTAATTCCTTCTCTTCTCTTTTTATCCATTGAGCTGTCCTTGGTAACAAAGAAAAAAAAGGAAAACAGAAAAAATACAATTTAATTAATCCTACCACATCATATAGAATATAAATACTCAATATATATATATTTTCTTAGTTTTGTAAAAAAAGAAGTAGAATTCTAGTGCAAATTTAGTCTTTCTGATTATAGAAACCCTGTTTTATTATTTTGTTGTTCCATTTACATGGGTAGCATAGTGAATAGAACACTGAATTTGGAGGCAAGAAGACCTGAATTCAAATCCAGCCTCAGATACTAGTTGTGTGACCCTGGACAAATCAAATCACTTAACCCTTCCTTGACTCAGTTTCCTCATCTATAAAATGAAGATAATGATACATCCCATATATGGTTGTTGTAAAGATCAAATGAGATAATAAAAAGGAAGATTATATAATTTACCCAGCAAGGAAGTTGTAGAACCATAACCATAAGCGAACCTCCTAATGAAGGTCTCTATGCTCTTTTCATCATACCATATTTATGCTGGTACAGATAGAGAGGTGAGCAATTGACTTCATTTCTCTCCCACTTAAGAAGTTTTATTGCAAATCTGTCAATATTTGGGGCTATTATCTGAATCATAGTTCTTCAACCCAAAGAGTATGATTCACAGTTATAGAGAGAGGACTGGTTTCCTGGTGAGGTGCATCTTCAGAGCTCTTTTGATATCCTTGTTCCTTAGGCTGTAGATGAAAGGATTTAGCATGGGGGTGACCACTGTGTACATTACAGCTGCTATTGTGTCCTGTTGGGCTGTATGGTTGGATATGGGGCTAAAGTACACACCAATGACTGTCCCATAGAAGAGACAGACCACAGTGAGATGGGAGCCACAAGTGGATAAGGCTTTCCACTTCCCCACAGTAGATGGGATCTTCAGAACAGTCACAAAAATTCGAGTGTAGGAGATAAGGATACCAATGAAAGGGATGATGATTATTAGTGCCCCAACTGTGTTGACCATTAAGTCATTGATAAAAGTGTTGGAACAGGCCAACTTCAGCAGGGGACTGAGGTCACAGAAAAAATGAGGAATTTCATTTGGGCCACAGAAGGAGAGTCGAGTTAGCAGGACAGTATGTAACAAAGCAGTAATATAGGCCCAAACCCAGGAAACAACTACCAAAAGTGTACAGACCTTTGGGGTCATGATCATGGAGTAATGTAGCGGGGCACAGATAGCTACATAGCGGTCATAGGCCATGACAGTGAGAAGGACACTGTCTATCCCTGCAAACCAAATGAAGAAGAATACTTGTGTCAGGCACCCAGCATAAGAAATTGCTTTGTTTCCAGAAATATGATTTACCAGCATCTTGGGAATGGTGGTGGTGGTGAAGCAGATGTCAACCAGGGACAAGTTGCTAAGGAAGAAGTACATGGGTGTATGGAAGCATGAGTTGGTTCTAATGACTACTATGATGAGAAGATTCCCTACACCTGTGATCAGGTATATAAGCAGAAACAGGAAGAACAGGAGACTCTGTTGTTCTGGCTGATCTGAAAGACCAAGGAGGATGAACTCAGAGACTTCAGATTGATTTCCTGCCACCATGATGCTGTTGTTATGTTCACATGGAATAAAGATGAAACAAGAATTTAAAGATTTAACACATTAATTGTCTCACAGATGAAATAATTTTAATACTTTAAAAACTCTGTATTAAATTAATAAGTTGTATTTTAATACTTTTTATATACTTAATAGATACAAGATGTGAGTTGACCCTTACCTCTTTTGCCCCAGTAGAATATAAGCTTCTAGAGGGCGGGGAATATTTAATTGTTGTCTTTGTATCCTCAGAGCCTAGTACAGTGGTTGGCACATAAAGGAGGAGTTTAATAAATTCTTGTCATTGAATCGATTCATTTTTTGATAGTGGATCTGTATTTAGTTGAATAAATTCTCAGTTGAATTTAAAGAACTCATGAACAGGAATAGTGTTGAATCTGTAGTCACATGACCCAATTTTGAATCATGATTCCATTTCTACATCTCTGTGTAAATTTGGTCACCACTTATTTCATTTGGCCCTTGTTTTGTTGATCTGAAAAACAAGAAGGTTGAAGTCAGTGACTTCTATAATATCTTAAGCCTCAAATCTATGATTCTGAGCTCTAACCATTTTTCTTTGTCACCTGAAGTAAACAATCAAGGCCACTGACTGATAATTGGAGTAAGAATTATCGCTACATAATCAGTCTTACAGTTTTCCTTCTTCTGTTTCCTGTGGCTAAGTAGAATGAGTTTGAATGTTTTTCCTTGTGACAAACCTCTAAAAATAGAAGTCAGTTTTATCATGCTCCTTATTGGTTTCTTCTTCTGACTACACATTCCCAGTTTTTTCTATCCATCTCTCTGTGGTATGAACAATATTCTGAACCCTTGCCTCCATGCAAGTTAGCCTAGTTTTTCCTTAAAAGATATGGAAAGAATCCTTGAGAGTTGGTTGACTTAGTGGATTAAAGAATCAGAATGCTGATATTGGTTCTGGATGATTCAAAAGATCCTACAGGGGAAAAATTGAGTCTTGTTAATATGAAATTTAAAGTGTTTATTTTCTAAAAATACTATCATGCGTGGGTACCGTAAGAACCTAGTTTCACTGCTCAAATACAGGTTGCTGCCAGTCACTAATTATAGGGTCTTAGAGGTAAAGAAGTTGGGGAAGGAGTAGAATAATTTCACTTTTAACCCACATTCAAATGGGATAGATATTTTACAAGCATCATTTTCATTCTGAAAGAATGAGATATCTTAGTGATTTAATCTTATACATCACTATGTAAGTATTAGCAGGCAGAGGAAAAATCCAAGTACTAATTCATTTAGTTGTTTGAGATGTGGAATAAATATACTCATACACCAAGCCTGAAAATATCAAGCATTGTACTTATATCCTACTGACAATTTGCTGATAATAGAAATTTGCTGTAAAAGAAAAACATGAGGACATGATTGAAAAAGTATCAAAACTGGTCTTCTAAATCTAATCCTAAGGGTATAGGATGACTCAATACATATATGCCAGGATAAAGCATCCTTAACTCTGCTTGACTTGAGGTAAAAGCCACCCATGACAATCAATTATGCAGTTACAATTCCACCTTTCAGCCAGACTCAGGTGGGAAGCATTTGTGCTAAAAAAGGAAGAGATATAATGGGGAAACTGAGTAAAGAGGACCTTAGTTTCAGCTATGCTAAGGTCATCCTCTCAGCTCTTTCTATTCGAAACTTGAAATACTATCAGTTACAATCCCAAGAGCTCTTTCCTTAATTGGTAAGCTTCACTAATTACTTTTTAGGGGTAGACACAATTATTTTTATTCTCATGGAATTTCAATAAGCAATAAAATTAATCAGGACTCACAAATGAATAAGAGATTTCACTTAACATCCTTTATTTGTTTTCCTTTTCTTCTCAAGTTTAAACTCATCCTTGTATAAAGATCAATTATTAGAAAACATTTCTATTTTATAAACAAACTTTGTAAATTCTCAGCAACCCAATTTATTGTTGTGTAAATGGAATTAGCTCAAGCCCATTCTTAGTTAAAACTCTAGCCACCAGAGATAAGGGTCATGGCCACCTCCCTTAGTGGGGAGGGGAGATGAGTTACCCGTGTGACAATAAGTAACAAATCAAGAACAAGGGACTGCCCTTTGGGCAGTCCAAAACAGTGTTGAGGCTGCCATTTGTCCACTTGAATTAGAGGTGGACCTCTAGGAAGTGATGAAAGTTGCTATCTTTCAAGTATGATGGAAAACTTCCTGTTGGGGCAGTTTGCTCTTTGAACTTGGTGCTGAAGGATCTCTGCTGAGATCTCAGGCAGCTTCCCCTCTGAATTGTCACGTGGGTAAGTTAGGCTGGCTCCTTTTCCTCTACCTTGATGTTTCCAGAACCTCTACCTCAAGGAGGCTTCTTTGCCTCTCTAATTGCTAAAGCCTTGTAACTAGTAGCCTAGTTTAATTAACCTTTTAACCCTCTCTCGGTCCAGACCTCAGCCAGTCCAGGCCAGCCTCTCCCTTTCTCTATTTCCCTACCTCCAACCTTCCTAATTGTAAATAAACTACCATAAAACCCATCCTGACTTGGGTCTATTTTAATTATGGAATCAATCTGAATTTGATTCCAGGTGACCACACCTTAAATATAATATCTAATTTTCCCTCTTACATTGTTTAGGAATTCCATAACTCAAACAGGTTTTCTTCACGTGACTGATGCCATTGCCCACATAGATGGTTTAAAGAAGCCTTAGAAATTTGCAGATAAAGGGAATTAATCAAGGTTTTTTTTTTCTTAAAACTTTTCCACACACTAATCACTAATTTTCCAATATTCTTTCCATATTTTTTTCCAGTCTTTACTGAGTCTCATCACTCAGTAATGGACCTAACTAGTAGGATTTTCCCCCAAGCTATTGCAGCTCATCTATCTGGGAGTTCTTAGGAGGGGTTGAGCTTGCTCCTTCTGTTTCCTTAAATAAGTTTTTCTTTTTGTTGGGGGGAAACAAGACAGCTCTTCAAATTTAAATTGGACATATTATCAATTACAAAAATGGGCAGGATGTTCATGTAATTTATAACAAGTTTCAATTTCAAGACACAAACACCCCAGTTAAAAAGTTATTTTTAAAATGTTCAGTAGTTTTTAGTTTGAAAGCTCCAAGAAGTATTATATTAGATGTTCCAATCACACTCATTTCATTTTTGGTTGTTTCCCATTTCACATGAACCTTTTTTCCTTTTGTGAGCCAAGAAAGGGGTAATAATAGCCAGACAAATTTTTTTTTAAACCCTTAACCTCTGTATATTGTCTCATAGGTGGAAGATTGGTAAGGGTGGGCAATGGGGGTCAAGTGACTTGCCCAGGGTCACACAGCTGGGAAGTGTCTGAGGCCGGATCTGAACCTAGGATCTCCTGTCTCTAGGCCTGACTCTCAATCCATTGAGCTACCCAGGTGCCCCCTAGCCAGGCAATTTCTAAATGTGAGGTCTAAATTATCTTTTTCTCCAAAACTATACTGATATCACCCTTAAAACTATGTCACTAAAATCAGCAAGAGGACCTTTATCTTCTAGTTGTTGAAATATAAATCTATTTGGGGAGTGAGAAATTCTCTTAGTTTCCTGAAAACAATTTAGCATTAGCTCAAAACTTTCAAGTATTTATAAAAAACATTCAAACTTTTTACTTTCAAACCTACTGCTGACACTATTAATGCAAACAAAATGTAAATTTCTGCCTTCTTCTCTTATTCCTACTTGTTTAGACTTTCTATACACATTGTATCCATTATATTTGTATTCCTCAAGTGGACTTTAATTAAGGCCCTTTAAATATGTCTTGTTTCATATTCTGATCTAACACTTCATATACCTTCTTCTATTTGCTTTTACTAATCATAATATGATAAATGGCATCTATCTAAAATGACCAGCAAGCATTACCTGTTATGGGGATAAGATAGAAACCTTCACACTAAGATCATGAGAGAAGCAAGGATGACAATTATTATGATTAATATTCAATATTGTACTAGAACTGCTAGTTATAGCAATAAGAGAAGAAAAAGAAACTGAACGAATTAGAATGGCCAAATGAGGAAACAAAGCAATCACTCTTTGCAGATTATATGATGATACACATAAAGAATCCTGGAAAATCAACCAAAAAAGCTAATCAAAACAATTAAGAACTTTAGCAAAGTTGCAAAATACAAAAGAAGCCTACACAAATCATTAGCATTTCTATTTACCACCAACAAAGTCCAACAGCAAAAGAGAAAGAGAGGTATACTTACCAAGACAAATCCACAAATTAGATGAACACAATTACAAAACACTTTTCAAACAAATTTTAGACCAAAATAATTGGATAAATATTAACTGCTCAGGGGTAGTCTGAGCCAATAAAATAAAAAAGACATTTATGTCTAAGTTAATTAACCTATTCAGTAACATACCAATCAAAGTACTACAAAATTATTTCATAGAACTAGGAAAAATAATTTTTTAAAATTATCTGGAAAAACAAAAGGTCAAGAATATAAAGAATTAATGGAAAAAAATATACCTAATCACATGAGGTCTTAAACTGTATTATAAAATGGTGATATCAGAACAATCTGATTCTGGTTAAGCAATAGAGTAGTGAATCAATGGAATAGATTAGGTAATCAACAAATTGTAGCAAATGGCCATGGTAACCTAGTGTCTGATAAATCCAAAGATCCAAGCTTTTAGGGAAAGTACTTTTTGCTGGAAATAAATAAATAAATAAAAACTTCCAGGAAAACTGGAAAACAGAATGGCAGAGAATAGGCATAGGACAACATTTGATACTAAGGTCAAGTTAAAACAGATAGGTGATCTAAAAACAAAGGGTGATAAACAAATGAGGGAATCATTGAATTGTTTATCAATTGGGTCTATAGATAAGAGAAAAACTTTTGACTAAACAAGATATAGAAAACATCTTGAGGTCTAAAGTGGATTTGTTTACATTAAAAATTTTAAGTTTTATTTAAACAAAACCAATGCAAACAAGAGGAGTGGAGAAACAAAAACTGAGGTAGGTGTGGGGTGGGGAATTTTTTATTGCAAGAGTCTCTGAAAAAGTCCTTATTTCTTAACTATATAGAAAACTGAGTCAAGTTTCTAAGAATACAAGTCATTCCCCAATTGAAAAATGGTCAAAGAATATGAATAGACGGTTCTCATATGATGAAATCAAAATTATCCCTAGTCATATAAGAAATGGTCTGAATCACCATTGATTAGAAAAATTCAAATTAAAACAACTCTGAGATACCACTTCACAATTGTCAGAGAGTAACAATATGACCAAAAAAGGAAAATTATGAATGTTGAAGGGCTGTGGGAAAATGAGGACACTAATACTTTGCTGGAGGAACTGTGAACTGATATAACCATTCTGTCCAGCAATTTGGAATCATGGGCAAAGGGCCATAAAACTGTGTATATCCTTTGACTCAGTAATACTACTACTAGGTCTGGCTTACAAAGAGATCAAAAGAAAAGGAATACAAAGGAAAAAGTAATGGAATACTATTGTTCCATAAGGAATGAAGAGCAGAAAAATTTCAGAAAAACCTGTATTTTTAGGAACTGATACAAGGTAAAGTAAGCAGAAGCAGGATAACATTAAATACAGTAAGAGAAATATTGTAAGATGACTAATTGAATGATTTAACTATTATCAGTAATGTAAGAATCCAAGATAATCCTGACCTAAGGGACACAAAGTGGAAAATCCTATCCACAACCATATATAAACAGAAAATCAATAATTAATAGTTTAATCAATGCTTAAAGAGTGATTTTTAGAATTATAAAATATAACTGTGTGATTTAGTCTCAGGCAAAAAGGCTGTGTATGAAAACAGATTACACATGTAGTCCCAGGATAATACCTGAGTTATAATTTAAAGTGTATGTGGTGTTACAGTAATTTTAAGTGGTTATCATAATAATAAGTAAGTTACTATGTTAATCACAAGTATGTCATTCCATTCTACAATGTATTCTAAGGAAAGTAGCTCATGTAGGAAATCAAAGAGAATAGTAAGTCATCCAAGAGTCATGGAAATCTGGAGACTAGCAGTTCTGAAGACCTAGAAGATCCAAAATTGACCTCAGAGATGAGGAGACCTAGTAGGTCTGAAAATGATCTCCAAGGCCTCTTGGAGATCTTTTATAAGGTGGAAGGAATTGGGGCAGACATGAAACTATAAAAGCTTGTGTATTTTGCAAATCAGGGTCTCAGGTTTTGAACTGGGAGGAAACCTGCATATCTCTCGCCCCGTGATTTCTCTGTCAAAATAAAGTCAGAACTTTATCCAGTAGGGTCTCCCTAGCATCTTATTTTTACATGTAGAAGGATTTATTACTAAGCTCTTGGAGGCTGAATGCAGACTGAAGAATACCACTTTTCACTTTATTTCTCTTTGAAAATTTTTTTCTTGTATATGTAATATGTATGCGTCTTTTTTCATGACATGAGAAATATGGATGAATGTATTGCATGACAGCACACAATTTATGGGTGGAGAAGGGAACGAGAGAAGTTGGATCTCCAAACATCATGGAACAATCATTAAAATTCTACATGAAACTGAAAAAATAAAAACATTTTAAAAGAGAGAATGACATATTTCATGCTTTATAATAGGATGTCCTTTCATAGAACATGGAATACATAATAAAGTTTTAAGTTTTATTAATCTTTAAAAGGCACTAAAAGTTTTAGGATATCCTATAATTTAAGAGCCTTCCTAGTTCTAATGTTTATGTTTCTTTGTGCTATGATCCCTCCCAGCTCTAATAATTCTGTATGCTACATCTCTATTAGCTCTGACCTTCTATGTTCTATGCTCTAAGAAGCAGCTAGATAGCACAGTGGGTGGAATTGTGGGTCTGGAGTCAAGAAGTCCTACTAGCTATGTGGGTTGTCTCAGTTACCACCAGTATAAAACAATATCCCTTACTTTTTAGGATTGTTGGGAAGAATAAGTGAGATAAATATTTGAAGAGCACTTGTCAGAGAGACTGGTACATAGTAGGAACTTAATAAATACCTCCTCCCTCCTTTTCTCCCTTTTCTCATTTCACTTCCCTCCCTTCCTTCCCTCCGTCCCTTCCTTCTTTTCTTCCATTCCTTCCTTCCTTCCTTCCTTCCTTCCTTCCTTCCTTCCTTCCTTCCTTCCTTCCTTCCTTCCTTCCTTCCTTCCTTCCTTCCTTCCTTCCTTC
>NC_058130.1:723167213-723222385 GCF_016433145.1 Gracilinanus agilis | reverse complement strand
CTCTTGTTGTAGAACTTCAGGGCAATTTTGCTGAATAATTTCTTTAAGTATGGAGTCCAAGTTTTTATTAATTTCTGCTTTTTCTCGAAGACCAATGCTTCTCAAATTGTCTCTTCTAGATTGGTTTTCTTGGTCTGTTGCTTTTTCATTGAGGTATTTCATGTTTCCTTCTATTTTATCAGTCTTTTGACTTTGTTTTATTTGTTCTTGTTGTCTTGAGAGATCATTGGCTTCTAATTGCTCAATTCTAGCCTTAAGGCACTGGTTTTCAGCTATGATCTTTTGGTTTTCCTTTTCAATCTGGTCATTTCTGGTGTTCAGTTTGCTTATTAGTTCATTTGATTTCTGAGCCTCACTTTCCAATTGCAAAATTCTGCCTTTTAAACGGTTATTTTCTTGCCAGATCTCTTCCATCTTCCTCAACATCTCATTTTTGAACTCTTCCATAGCTTGTGACCAGTTTTCTTTGTTTTGGGAAGGTTTGGATACTTGTTTGTCCTCCTCTGTTGTCTGGATTTTTTCTGTGTAAAAGTTGTCGAGTGTTCCAGAGTTTTTTTTGATAATCTTTTTCTTCTGGGGTTCTCAACTTGCCATTGTTAGCCCCACCCCTTCTCAGCTTTGTCTTCACACTCCGGGTGTGTCTGCTCTTTCTAGGCTCCTGAGGAGGGCTCAGGTCTCCTTGTCCTTGGGGTAGAGCCTCCTAGTTGTCCCTGGTCTGCCCCTTGGCCCGAGGCTCCTTCAGCAGTCTCAGGGTGCTGCTTCCACAGCCGTGCTCCCATCTGCACAGGGTCCCCACTCAAGGTCCAGGTCTGCGCTCGAGATCTTTGTCCACACCTAGGGCTTTGCCTTCACCCACGCAGACACTCAGGAAAGTTCGTGCGCATTCTTTAGCCACTTGGGGTCCTAAGTCTTGCTGCTCTCAGGTACAAGCCCTGGAGCTGCCAGTGACTTACTGGGTGCCCCAATCCTGCTTTTACTCTTGTGCATTGGCCTTGGCACTGTGCGTGGTGTGGGGGTTGGGGGAGGGGCTTATTCCTCTCGCGTTTCAGTGAGAGCTGTTTCATCCCTTTATAGCGTGGAAATGCCCCGATTCCATGTACCTTCAATCCTGTGCCCTGTTGTGAGGTCCCCTTGTTCGTCTGGATTCGTTTTTATATCCCCTAGAGGAGTCCTGTATGCTTCGGTTAGGAGAGATCGAGCAGCTACTCCTTACTCTGCCACCATCTTAACTGGAAATCTAACTAATTTTTAATCTTTATTTCTGTAGCCCTTTATGGAATGTAAGTTTTTTGCACTATGGTCTGAAAAGGATGCATTTAATATTTTGACTTTTCTGAATCTGGTTGTAAGCATTTTATGCCCTAACATATTATCAATTTTTGTGTATATGCCATGAATTGTTGAGAAGGTAAATTCCTTTCTATTCACATTTACATTTCTCCAGAGATCTGCCAAATGTTACTTTTTCGAAATTCTATACACCACCTTAACTTCTTTCTGGTTTGTTGCTGTGGCTTGCACAGTCAAGCTAAGCAGAGTTCTTTGACTGGGAGGGCAACTTGGCATGAAAGAATGAAGCAGGGAATCAGAGGAATGTTTGAGCAAAGCATTAGAGTTCATGCTCTAGCTTGAGGTATTTATTAGGAAAATCATTACATATTGATACATAATGGATGTGGATTAGTGACAGGCAAGGGGAAGCTACTACAAAGGAATACTTTCAAGATACAAAATCTGGATTAAACGTAAGTTTGCCCAAATCTTTATTACAGGTAAAACTCATAAACTTATGACTATGTGACTGGGGATAAGGAGGATGGGGAGAAGGAAGATAATTAATAGCAAATCTAGGGGGTATGGGAAGGCGCCTTTGACTCTGGAAGATATTGACCATCTGTGGAAGTTTCTAATTTGCGATATCCTATTGCCGTTAAGGATATTTGATATACTGAATAGGAGGAACCCAGAGAGGTTTGGGAAGCTTTCTCTCTAGGTAAGAATCTTATCTCCTTGCTTATGTAAACACTTTTAGAAGTGGTAGAAGGTCAATTATTTATAAAGCCAGTACTGCAAAGGATGGACTTTTAGGAATTTGGATTGGCCCCCAATTCTTTCTTATAGGTAGAAGGTTTGGACTTGTTAACTTGTGAGGTTTTCTGGTATTGTCACAAGAAAAATGCTTTTGCAGTATCTTGTTTTTTACTGAATTCTCTCTTTGGCTATATCTGGTGTGATAATTTCATTTCTCTCATGTGTATATGGTCAATTGTGACTCCTACATTTTAAAAATTAGTTTTATATAGTTTTTTTTTAGTTCTGAAAGGAAAAATTTGAGGTCTCCCACCAGTAAAGTTATAGTATATCTTTCTTCCTGTAACCCATTTAAATTCTCCTTTAAGCATTTGGATGCTATGCCATTTGGTGTATATTGGTTTAGCATTGATATTTTTTTGTTGTCTATGGTGCCTTTTATCAAGATATAATTTTCTCCTTTGTATCTTTCAAATAGATCTATTTTCATTTTTGCTTTGTCTGAGATGATGATTGCTACCTCTGATTTTTCTTTTGTTAACTTGGAAATAACACAGAACTATTAAAGTAGTCAGAAAAACCTTATCTTTAATCAGGAAAGAGATAGCGCTCAATTTCGGCTGCCATACATCACTATAGGAATTTCAATTTAGGTTTTATATGTGAATATATGACAGTTCTAAAATAATATTGTGGTCCACAATTTAAAAATATTACAGCTTAAGTCAAAATGACTTTTAGTAGCTTTATTTACAAAGAGGTGGAAAGAGTGGAAGTGGAAAAATGTAGATTAAGAGTCAGATTCCAATAAGCTACCAGCCCTTCTCCTGAGAAGCCAGGCTCAGCCCCAGCAGAACTTCCCCAAGACTCTGTCTCCACATGGATTTTCCCAGTAATCCTCAGCCAGAAGTCCTGGCAGTGTCTTCAGCCTGTACAGCCTCCCCCAAAGCCAATGCAGGAATCTCTGGAACCAATCTCTTCAAAAGCCAGGAAAGGAAGGCCAGCTATTCACCCAGCAAGCTGATGCAGGATCCAGGGAAAGAGTCTCTTCCTTCAGTCCAGGTCACCCACACAGAGTCTCCAAAGATGAACTCCAAGAAGAAGTTCAAAGGAGAAGAAGTTCAAAGAAGTCCCCATGGACAGGAAGTTCAGGACTTTTTTATAGTCCTTTTCCCATGTCACTTTCTGTCCCTTCCCCATTTTACAGGAACCAATCATAGTCTTTCAATTTACCTAGCGCTGCCCAGGGGTGGGGCACTGGGCTCTGGAGTTGTCACCCACTCTAAGGAGTAACTTGTGAACTCTTATACTTTTTTTTTTTTTTTTTATCCTGGGACTCCATTCTAGGAGCATAGGGCCACAACCAGTAGGCAATGGGTCACACAGTCGCTCAGGGTCACCCAGCTGGGAAGTGTCTGAGCCCGGATTTGAACCTAGGACCTTTCATCTCTAGGCCTGGCTCTCAATCCACTGAGCTACCCAGCTGCCCCTACTTTAGGTTGCAGTTTCTTTAGCAGATGTAGTTTTTACAGGGTGGGGTTGCTAGCCCCACGCCCAACCCTCCTCCTTTTTCATCCGGGCTAGGGACCGTCCTTGGCCCAGGAGTGGTAAGGGTGGGCAATAGGGGTCAAGTGACTTGCCCAAGGTCACACAGCTGGTAGTGTCCGAGGCAGGACTTGAACCTAGGACCTCCAGTCTCTAGGTCTGGCTCTCAATCCACTGAGCCACCCAGCTGCCCCAAACTCTTATACTTAGTGACTGGTAATGTACTAAGTAGGGGTACTTAAGTTTTTGATTAACTTAAAAGTTGCTGATTGATGGACAAAGAAAGTTTGATTCACTCTTCATACCACCAAACAAAGTCAAGTGCTTAAAAACCACACAAAGCTAAAGGCTCTGGGACTCTGGGAACCTTATTTCTGGGAGAATGCATTGTGCAAGATGATTCTCCAAAGAGTGACTCAGGCAGGCATAGCCATATAAGAACTTAAGGCAAATAGTCCTCAACCTCTCAGGAATAACAGGAAGAGAAGAGTATAGGAACAAGGTATATAGGAGAGACTAGTAGAAATTAAATGAGTTGAACAACTGCTGAAATCTTTGTTTTGACTTACATGGCTAAAGAATTCTTACTTCTTTTTTTTGTTTAAACCCTTAACTTCTGTGTATTGTCTCATAGGTGGAAGATTGGTAAGGGTGGGCCATTGGGGGTCAAGTGACTTGCCCAGGGTCACATAGCTGGGAAGTGTCTGAGGCCAGATTTGAACCTAGGACCTCCCGTCTATAGGCCTGACTCTCAATCCACTGAAGAATTCTTACTTCTGAAAAGCATTCTTTTTGAAGGCTTTGTTAATATTACATGTCCCTCTGTATGTGGGCGAGTATTGATGGTAAATGGGTGGGTATCTGGACTCCCACCTTGTTAGCTTTCAATGGGCCCAATCAGCTATTTACTCACCCCACCCCAGGGAAGACCTATGAGGGAATAAACTCAGTGAGCTTCCCAAACTAGCAAAGCCATAATGGAGATGTTGAAGGAAGATTTTGGGGTTCAATTGTGACCCTAATGAATGGGATCCCATCCTCAGAGCCAGCTCTGTTGAGACAAGCCTCTCCTACCTCCTAAACACAAACAGCTTTACCCCTCAAGATGGAGTCCGGTAAATGGTCTTCCTCCCCTGCCACAAGATCAGTCACCTCCTCCCTCCAGTGTAACTATTCCAGACTTATAAGTATCAACTATCAGGGATTTTTTAATGGATAAATCAAACTCAGGGAACAGAGGAAAAAGATTTAGAAGGAGGAAAAGGATGAACTACTCTATCAACTATATCTTCTCTCCCTAGAGAGTGGCTCTGGACTTCAGTGTCTTCTATCAAATATTTCTATCTAGTATATCATAGGGAAGTCACAGGATCAGTGGGTTCAAGCAGGATCAGGGAAAGGGTCCCCCCTCATTCAAAGCTGCTCCTCCCCACAGAAGTTTGGCCTCTCTGGCCAAATTGGAGAATGACTTTTCAGTGTCTTTGTTCATATTAGTGGTCTCCCTGATTAGTCTCTCATACAAGTACAGGAAAGCCAAATTCTCTCAGGATTCACCCGACAAACAACCAGAACCTCCCATCCAAAGTATCAACCCCCCAGCTCCTCCTCTGATCAGGAGAGAAGATGAAGTGAAGTGACAGTTGAAAAATTCCTCTTGCTGTTGGCCCCTCCCAAATGGATGTCTCTCAGAGTTCCATGGGGTCAGCTTCCAGTGCCTTCCAAGATGAGTGCTTAGTGATCCTTGATTTACCCCAATTCCACATTTACCGTCTCCCTCCTAGGTGGCTGCACAAAAATTGCCTGAAGAGTCTGGATGTGGTGTTTGTTGTACAGAAGATTAACAATGATTCGAATCTGTTTTTCAACATTTCCCTGGGTTTCCACCTCTAAGACACCTATCACAGAGATGAGAGAACATTGGAGAGCTCCCTTGGAGAGCTTTCTGGGTGTAGTCAGCTCATTCCTAACTACAACTGCAGAGAGCAGGATAAGTTATCTGGAGGAGTCATATCAGCATTCTATCTAGTCAGGGATTTTATTTGAACTCTACAAGCTCCCACAAGTGAGTGACATTGAACTTGACATATTCTATGTCTTTATGAACCATAATAATAATAGTAATAGTAATAAAATATTAATAAAATATTGGTAATAACAACTAATATTTATTAAGCACTTTGAGGTTTTAAAAGTGCCTTTCTTATGTATTTCTTTTGATCCTCACAACAAACCTAAAAGGCAGGTGCAATTATTACCCCCCCAGCCCCCCCATTTTATACAAGGAGATACTGGGAAAGAAAAGTTAAGTGGTCTGTCCAAGATCACGTACCTAACAAGTTCCTATGGCAGGATTTGATCTCTAGTTTTCTTGGTAACATTTAAACATTAAGGAAGGTGAACCTTTCCTGCAGCATCACCCAGGTTATAAACCAAGAATAGAATTGCAGTCATTTAGCTTCCAACCCATGAAAGGAACTGAGGAGCCTGACTATACTTGCCCATCACACAGATGAGTTCTCTGGAGATTTGAGAAATGAAAATGTTTACTCAACATTGTATAATTCACTTGTACAAGTATAGGGATCAGAATTTATATGCCTGAAATTCCATTTGAATGATCCATCAGTCTATTACAACTCTATATACTTCATCTTTGAAAATAATTTTGTTCATTAATTTTAGTTTTGGATTTATTGAGAAGAATATTATTTACAAAAGATGCAGCATGAGCGTTGGTGTAGATAGAGCATGCAGGTTTGGGGGAGCAATGGTAATTGTGTTTGTGATGCTGTAGTAAGAACAGCATAAATATCTTTAAGAATGTGCAGGTGTGAGAGATGCATTGTGGTAAGGTTTGAAGCTTTCTCAAACTCCTAAGACCCCCACAAACAACCAAAAATAACTCCATAAAAATCAACTCTAACAGTGGCAAAAACAGATTAGAGTTCAGAATGAATCTGAATAGCTAAGGACAATTAGGGAGAAAGGTTTCTGACTTCTCAGCCCTAGGGCCAGGAACAAAACACACAAAGCAGCCCTGGAGGGCAGGATAAGCAATCTCACCTTGTTTGCTTAGGGAGCCTCCAGAACAGAGGCCACTCAATAGCTGTTCCCAGCACCCTCTCTCTGTGAACTCATATTCCAGTGATGTCTTCAGGGGATGCTGCCTTTTGGCTCCCTCTATTTAATATTTTTATTCCTACCTCTGATAAATGTATAGATGGCATTTTTACTGAACGTACAAATGAGATCAAGTTTGGGATTACAGCAAACACTAGATGAGAAAATCAGGGTTCAGATGGACCTGACATTCTTTGGCAGTGATGGGCAACTTTTTGAGCTTGGTGTGTCAAAATTCACCAAAAAACCTAGCATAACTCGGGCATGTCACTTTGAGAAAAAACACCATAATTTCATGATATTCATAGTTAAATAACAAAAATGTATAATTTAATATATAACTGTATTTCATAAAACCAAAACTAATTATTTAACTTATCTGCTTAGTGACTTCTTTGTTCATCTGTCAGTCAGTTTCTTTTATTAGTTTTGATATTATTTAACTTGTGTGGGATGTGTTATATTGATAAAATAACAGATATTTTGGAGAAGCAGATAATTATGCCAGGGCCAGTAACCTTCAAGACACAGACACAGATTGACAGGCTTCAGTGAGAAGGGAGGGGGTAAGACACTCCTGGCTCTCAAACCCCTCCCCCAAGCAGTTGAGGTTTCAGTTGGAAAAATGGAGACTGACTTGTCCGGGTCCAGCTGGACACAACCGAGGGGTCCAGGGAAACGGCAACCTAATTACCCATAGGGGAGACCTTGCGCGCAAGACAGACAGAGTTGTTTTGGTGGAAGCAAGGCTCGTTTATTGTAGATCTATGACAAGAATATATACGCTGAGGGCAGAAGGGGGTCGGCCGATACTAAGGGGGAAAGGAACGCGGAAAGGGAGCATAGAAAATCTCTGGTGGCGTTTTACTGTCTCCAAGCATGGCTGGGCCTATGATCAATATCTTATCTTAGAAGAGTGAATGATATCTATTCTTAGAAGAGTGACTATCTTTTCTTAAAGTCTTGGTCCCTAACACTGACTGAGGTACTTTTGGTAAGTTTCGGTTGAGGCTGAACTCTAATGATGTTCCTCTTTTCTTTAACTTATATTCCTCACAGGTCTGATAGAGGAATAAGTAAAAGCTGGTTATCTAAATGTTGAAGGACTGAGATAGATGATCTTCTTAAAACTTGGCAGCTGACAGAATTCAAGTTAGATGACCAGACTTGAGCAGTGAGTATTCCCAAATAATTCCCAGGCACAGATATTGTAGGTAAAGCTTATATTAAGAAGTAAAAGAAAAGCTAGAGGGTAATTAGGATTTTGGATAAGGAAAAGGTGACCCTGATATGTTAGATTAAAGCTGCCCTTCCGCTCCACAGGAGGGGGTGAAGGGCACTTAACTAAACTGGCTCTCTAATAGTGAATATATCTAATCACTAAATCACTAAATAATTGTTATATTGATATTGGTAAGGATTAATCCTAATAAACAGGCTAACTCCTGAGAAAAAACCATGATGGCTTTGCCACAATGGCCACTCAGGTGAACCCCCAAGTCTGGAGCAGTAAGCAGTGAGTCTGCTCACCTGAACCCCCACAAAACAACTGTCTCAACCCTTCTCAACTGCCCCCTCGCCCAAAGTTCTCCAGGGGGGGTCCCCTGGAATTCTAGGTGAGGCTGTCCCTGTATTTTGCAGGGATTCCATGCTTCCATCTCTACATAAAACAGGTGCCATGATAATAATATGTGAGGGGGAGGGGGAATTCTTTAACCTGCCTATTTGTGACCTTTTTGTTGCTGAATTTCATTGGCTAATGAAAATTCATTTAGCCACTAAATCTTCAATTGAAGGTTGGTATTTTGTATACTTCAAACCCAAGAAAGCACTACTAACTTCATCTGTCAATCTGTTTCTTTTATTGGTTTTGATATTATTTAATGCTGAGAATAAGGTCTCACAAAAGTATGTAGAAGGAAAAATTATGAGTAAAGCCATTGCTGTATTTTTCAGGTGTACTAAAAGTACTTGGTAATAGGTTCCAGGCACTCCAAATTTTCTCTTCATAGTGGCAATCCTCTTGCTTCTCCAAGAGGCACCTTTCCAGATTCTAAAGCTTTGACCTCAAGTTGACAAACGCCTGAGCCCAGATGCTTTCTTGAAATTCTGCAAGTTGCATCTCCAAATTATCAATTTGCATCCATTGGAAACCATTTAATTCCAAACTATTGTAGACTACTATTTCAGGATACTTAACTATTTTCATGATCTGTTTTAGGCTTCTAAATTGATTAAATCTATCACTGAACTGGTCAAGTAATGTGTCTAAAACATGCTGGTACTTTATATACAAGGGTTCCATTTCATTTTGTACAGCTGCACTGGCCTTCACAAAATATTTTGTTACTTGAGGAAGATACTTATAAGTTTTAGTTTCTACATCTCGCTTGAAAATTTTAAGTTTACTTTCAAAAGCTTTTAGGTATCCAAACATAATATCAATACTTTGGCCAAAACCTTGTAACTTTAAATTCAGTTTATTAATATGAACAGAGAGATTTGTAAAAAACATCAGGGTGTTGACCCACTTATTATCATTGAGCTGAGGATAGTTTTCTAGATCCTTATCCTCAAGAAATACCTTAATTTCTTCAAAGCACTCCACAAAGCATTCAAGAACTTTGCTTCGGCTCAGCCATCTTACATTATTGTACATCAGCAGTCTGCTGTAGGTGAAATCAACCTCCAGTAAAAGTGTGGAAAATTCTCGCTTGTGAAGGGGGAAAGCAGCTATTAAATTAACTGTTTTTTGAAACAACTGACATTAAATTGGTGAATCCTGCATTAACACAAAAAGCCTCCTGATGGATAATACAATAAAAAGGCACAATTGGATGTCCAATAGCTTCCATAAACAATTTGATAAATCTGACTTTTTTCCCCCACCATATTTGGTGCTCCATCTGTTGTGCCTGACACAACTTTAGATATATCAATGCTTAGGTCATGGAATGTTTATATGACAACCTTAAATTTTTTGCTTCCTGATGTACTTGTTGGTCCTGAAACTAACTATTTCAACTCTACTCTCATTGTGAGACCATCAGAATGTCGAACAGTAATGGCCAACTGAGCATGTTATGTGACATCAGTAGTTTTATTAAGAGAGATCGAAAAATATTTATAATTACTTGTGTCTCTTTTTAATTGATGTTGTATCAGTCTCATTATTCAGTCTTTTATGACATTTCTACTGAGTGGTAACTCAGATATTTTCTTAATAATTGTATTTTTATTCTGCATATTGTGAAATAGAACTGGTGCACATCTTAGGAGAGTTTCTTTAATAAATTCTCCCTCACTGAGTGCTTTTCCATGCTGAGCTATGGAGTGAGCAATGCTCAAATTTGCAGATGTTAAATTTGTAGAGTCTTTTACAAATTTAAGGATGGGATTAGATTGGCTCTTATAAAGGTGTAGCTGCCTGGAAATGTATTCCTTCCTTTCATCCTCACTTTTTTTCAAGAGCTGGGAATGATTAGTTTCAAAATGTCTATATTTCATGTTCTGCTTACTACCATTTCAATAAATAGAATGTAAAGTGATCTGCCATTTTTTTCTATAAAGCAATATATCTCAGACCATGTCTCTTGAAACGGTTGGCTACTGCTAGTACCACTTCCTTTACTTAACTTTGATTTTTTATCTTTTGGGTTCTTCATCAGGGAGACAGTGACAGAAGATAGAATTATAGATAGCCTGTTACCCCTGCAGGTAATTAGGGGTTAGTTAACCTAACTGACCACAAGATGGCACATGTAACTGTCTTTTAGGAAAGAGCAGGGTTAGTAAGCAGAAATAGAGGTTAATAAGGTTGTGCAACAGTAATAGTGGTGAAATGGAGTCTGCACTATGCTGCAAGATGGTGTTCCTTATGTAAATTAAGATGACTGTTGCTATTTCTAATGGTGGGAAATAGCACCCATAGCACAGGCTCTAACCTCTCCCAGCCTTCCCCTTACTTATCTCAGTAATGATGGTCAATTAGAAATCCACAACACCTCAGAACAGTAGATTGGATGATGGTTGTTGTGGTTATGTCATTGTTGGCAATGGTGATCACAGGGCCCCCAGAGATGTGTCCCCCACAGTATTCTGCTGCTCCCTGCTCCACTGGCTAGAAGTGAAGTCAAAGGTCCCCTAACAGCCCGGAAGTCTCAGAACTAGACTCTCTGTGCCAGAGTTCTGTTGTTTTGTCCTACAGACCTCTGGCACAGAGTGTCTACACTACACTACAACAAATGTTTCATCCTTGGCATGTGGCCCCATACTTTTCTGTATGTAGCCACATGTGGCCGTGTGTGGCTGCGTGTCATTGAAAATGGCTACGTGTGTCAGTGCTGACACACGTGTCATAGGCTTGCCATCATGGTTCTACGGTGTTGTTATGAACCAAAAGAAATTCAAAAGATAGAAATCTAAAAATTTTAAAATTTGGATTTTAAAAAATTTTAAATAAACTTTTCTAGAATATCATGGGAAAGTTAGATAACGCCTTTTCTAAAAGAAATCAGATTTTACTGGTTTATAGATTCAAAATCTCACTCATCCTGACCAATTACAGTACTCTCCAGATATATTTATCCCATGCCTCTTTGCTGTAGCCTCCATCTCCAATCAGATATTGCAAATTAGTGACTTCTTGTTGATGATATCTCTCCATATCTATTCCAAATCAGATCCTACATATACCTTCAAGATATTAATTCTTAGGCCACTGATAAACTGGAGAGTTTCCAGAGAGGGGCAACTTTGATGGTGAAGAGTCTTTAGTCTATTTTCTATGAGGACTGGTGAAAGGAACTTAGAGAAAGAATTCTCAGATTCCAAATCATGAAAATGTTTTTAATAATTTTTCCATTTTCCAACATATGGCAAAAAATTATACAAATAACTTTCATCATTTGCTAGTAGATAATTGCACATCAATAAGATTCAACAAAAACATTTTTGAAAACAATATTTCCCTATCAGTGGCAGATATGTTACTGGAAAGAAACTTGTTTGAAAAGATTTATAGGCAAACTCCTTTAAAACATTTTAAAGATAAATGATTTAGATTTAAAGGATGTCTAATCATAAGCAAATTAAGGGAGTATAGAAACATTTACCTATCAGATTTCAGATGTATATAGATAAGAGAGGAAATTATGACCAAATAAGAGAAAGAGAGCATTATGAGCTATAAAATGGATGGTTTTGATAACAATATTTTTATTACATTTTGCAAAAATAAAACCTATTCAGGCAAGATTAGGAGGAAAACAGGAAACTGAGAAAAAAATTAACAGCAAGTTTCTCTGATAAAGACTCCATTTCTTGAATATATAGAGAAATGAGTCAAATTTACAGGGATAGGATTCATTCCTCAGTTAACAAAAGATCATAGGATATGAACAGGGAGTTTTCAGAAGAAGAAATCAAAGCTATCTATAGTCATGTCAAAAAAACCTCCCATAATGACTGTTAACTTGGAAATAACACAGAACCACCAAAGTAGTCAGAAAAACCAAGTCTTTAATCAGAAAAGGGATAAATCCAATATTTGGTTCTTTTCTCAGAGCCTGGTGCCAAAACTTTTACCTGGTAGTTTACATCCTGGGACTCTGGGGACATTATCCCTGGGAGTGACATTGCGCAAGATGAGGACTCTGAAGGACAAAAGAATTTGGAGAACTTATATGCCCTTTAGGGGAACTGAGGGACAGGGAAATATGATTGATTGACATTACCATGGTTACAAGGAAATGGTTGTGTTCAAACTAGCTGACAGGCTACAAGCAGGGTTGGGAAAGAGACCATAGCTAGAGGCTGGGGTATTGGGGAGTGACCTAATTACAATAGACACTAAAAGGATAGTTCCTGCCCAGGTGTTGGTCTTCTTGGGAAAACAGACCTGAAACAATGGGGAAATATAATATATTTCTAATATAAAAGGATATTTTAGCATATCTTAGGCCCTGCCAGCTCTACCTAAGCTAATATTGTCATTTACTTCAAGGTCTATTATTCAGTCTGAGACTAGCTAAATCTGAAACTTTCCTGGGGCAAACTCTCATGAACAGGGATGAAAATGGAATCTCTGCTTAAAAGTTAACCCTAAACTTGAGGTTCATCAGATCTTACTAGGTTACAAGTTTGGGGTTACTAGATTCCACATAGACATCATTATTGGTTAGAAAAATGCAAATTAAAATGGCAGCGAGGTAGTAGCTCACACTTATCAAAGTTGACAACTGCTGGAGAGGATAAGAGAAAAATAGGTATACTAATGAACTGCTGGTGGAATAGTGAACTGGTCCAGCAATTCTGGAGAACAATTTGGAAACATACCCAAATGGCTATAAATCTGTATCCCAAAAAGATCAAAGAAATAGGAAAAGGACTTTTAGGTAAAAAGAATATTTATAACAGCTCTTTTTGTGATGGCAAAGAATTGGAAATTGAGGGAAGGCTCATCAATTGGTGAATGGCTTAACAAGTTGTGGCATATGATTCTGGAGGATCATGATTGTACCATAAGAAATGATAAGGCATGGTGGTTTCAGAAAAGCATGTGGCACAGGATCCTCTGATGGTATTGAGGAGCTGAAGTTGAGTGAGTGTGGAAATTCTTAGGTGTAACACCAAGTTGTGGTAGTGACTCCACAGGAATATTTGTGAAGAAACTGCTACACCCAACTTCAGTATAACAGGGTCCCAGAACAAGTAGTCAAGTGAAGAAACTGTGTATCAGATTACACAGAGCTTCTAACTTCTTATCCTGGCCCTAAAATGTGGATAAATGCTAATTGACTGCGACTTAACTTTTAGTTGGAAATAATCCCTCTTTCTTCAAATACTCAAGGATATGATTGTTAATCCTTAAAGTAAAGAAGTACATTCACCTAAGTAAGTTTAAGATTTAATGGTAACAAATTTATGGAAAGGGAACAGGGAACTGAAGGAGAGAGGGATAAAGGAAATCCTTGGCATAAGCTATAGATGATCAGATGCTAATAAGAATTGAAGGTAATCAGAGATTGAAGTTTGACAGTTGTGACTTGCCTGCCAGATTCAACCTGATAAAGCCAGGCTGGTTTAACCTGAATCAGGTTTGATGGTGATTGATATTGCTTTTTCTTGATGAAGAATTAATCAGGATATACAATATAGAGTCACACAGGATTTGAGAGTATGGTAGTGATCAGAGCTGGTTGCTGGTATCATAATTTGACCTTGGCCTACTCAAACCCAACCAAGACCTCCCACCAAAATCCCTTCTCAAAATTGGACCTCTTTTGGTCCCAAATCCTGCTTTTTATACCCTCCCAGTATATGACTTTTGCCCTTGCTGGCACATGGCAAGTTCGGTTCACTCTAAGTTCCAAACTGCTAACTGTCAATCATTCTGCTTTTCATATTGCAATGCCAAATAACATTACACATGGAAAGACCTATGTGAACTGATACAAAGTGAAATGAGAAGAACCAGGAGATCATGGTGCATAACAACAGCATTTTTTTTTTATCCTGGGACTCCATTCTAGGAGCATAGGGCCACAACCAGTAGGCAATGGGTCGCTCAGGGTCACCCAGCTGGGAAGTGTCTGAGCCCGGATTTGAACCTAGGACCTTTCGTCTCTAGGCCTGGCTCTCGATCCACTGAGCTAGCCCAGCTGCCCCTACTTTAGGTTGCAGTTTCTTTAGCAGATGTAGTTTTTACAGGGTGGGGTTGCTAGCCCCATGCCCAACCCTCCTCCTTTTTCATCCGGGCTAGGGACCGTCCTTAGCCCAGGAGTGGTAAGGGTGGGCGATAGGGGTCAAGTGACTTGCCCAAGGTCACACAGCTGGAAGTGTCTGAGGCCGGACTTGAACCTAGGACCTCCAGTCTCTAGGCCTGGCTCTCAATCCACTGAGCCACCCAGCTGCCCCAACAACAGCATTAGTGTTGTATAATTATCCTAAATTCAAGGCTTATGATTTATTAAAGCAATTTTAGGAAGACAAAATTACCAACACCTTAATCAAGAAAGTGGATATTCTGGAGAAGATGTCATAAGAATGTATACAGAAATCGCAGTCTACATCAAGATATCCAGAGTGAACTTTGGGATATAATGAACTGAACTAAAGGAAGTTGAACCTATCATTGATGCTGAATGTAAATTCTTATGCCAAAGGGGAGTGCCCCCAATTGGCTTTTTGTCAATGCATCTATCGATCATTTTTTGTTTTCTTTCTCCTTTTTTCTTTTCTTTCCCTCTTATTCCCCAAACTGTTCTAATTCCCTCTATGTAAAGTGTAATATTTCATATACCTCTAGTAAGAAAATCTTTTGATATATGAGCTACATATGTGGAACAATTCATTGGGGAGACTTGACATGATAATATCCTAGAAACCCCAAGTGAGGAGATTTAACATGTTGGTCTCCCAAAGAATCAAAGGAGGAATTGCGTGAAGGGAATCCTCTCCCAGGCTCACTCCAGAATTTGGTCACTTACATCATCTAGCAGAGGTTATGTGACTCTGGGTCTGATCTAGGACGACTGAATTTGACCTAGAAGGGAGAGGGAAGTTAAAAGTTTTGAGACAAGGAAATACTCTCTCTATTTTGGGTGATGGAGCTGAGGGAGCTGCTAAAGTGGCCAAGCTGAGGCCACCCACATGGCTAGCTAGAATAGGCTTTTCTCTCTATCTCTCTGCCTTTACCTATCTAAGTAATTTCTTAGTAGTTTTTGTCAAATAGTGAGTTCTTGTCCCCAAAGCTGGGATCTATGGGTTTATCGAACACTAGCTTGCTGAGGTCATTTACCCCTAGTTTATTCCAATGACTCACCTTCTATCTTTTAACCAGTACCATATTGTGTCTGCCACCCCCCGTTGGTTTTTTTTTAATAATTTTTATTTTTTAGAAAAGTTATCATGGTTACATGATTCATGTTCTTATGTTCCCCTTCACCCCCAACCTCCTACCCCCATAGCCGATGCACATTTCCACTGGTTTTAACATGTGTCATCAATCGATACTTATTTCCAAATTGTTGATAGTTGCATTGGTGTGGTTGCTTTGAGTCTACATCCCCAATCATGTTCACTTCAACCCATGTGTTCAAGCAGTTGCTTTTCTTCTGTGTTTCCTCTCCTGTTGTTCTTCCTCTATATGTGGGTAGCGTTCTTTCCCATAAGTCCCTCAGAATTGTTATTGATCATTGCATTGCTGCTAGTACTGAAGTTCATTACATTCTATTTTATACAGTGTATTGGTCTCTGTGTACAATGTTCTTCTAGCTCTGCTCCTTTCACTCTGCATCAATTCCTGGAGGTCTTTCCAGTTCACATAGAAATCCTCCAGTTTATTATTCCTTTGAGCACAATAGTATTCCATCACCAGCATATAGCACAATTTGTTCAGTCATTCCCCAATAGAAGGGCATACCCTCGTTTTCCAGTTTTTTGCCACCACAAAAGGTGTGGCTATAAATAGGTATGGCACTCAATAAGTAGATTAATTTGGGTAGGATTGCCATTTTTATGTTAGTTCATCCTATCCATGAGCAATTAATGTTTTTACATTATAATTTCATATAATTCTTATGTTTGTTTTGTTAGATAAATTCCTAGATATTTTATATTGTCTAGGGTGATTTTAAATGGAGTTTTTCTTTCTAACTCCTGCTGCTGAATTTTGTTGGAAATATATAGCAATGCTGATGATTTATGTAGGTTTATCTTATACCCTGTAACTTTGCTAAAGTTGCTAATTATTTCCCCTAGTCTTTTAGTTTATTTTCCAGGATTCTTTAAGTATACAATCATATCATCTGCAAAGAGTGATAATTTAGTTTCCTCACTGCCTACTTTAATCTCTTCAATTTCCTTTACTTCTCTAATTGCTACTGCTAGCATTTCTAGTACAATATCAAATAATAGAGGTGGGCATATTTGTTTTACTCCTTATCTTATTTGAAAGGCTTCTAACTTGTTCCCATTGCAGATGATACTTGCTGATGGTTTTAAATATATACTGTTTATTGTTTTGGGGAATGCCTCTTCTATTCCTATATGTTCTAGTGTTTTTAATAGGAATGGGCGTTGTATTTTGTCAAAGGCTTTTTCTACAACTATTAAGATAATAATGTGACCTTTGTTGGTCTGATTATTGATATGGTCAATTATGTGGATGATTTTCCTAATATTAAACCATCCTTGCATTCCTGGTATAAATCCCACCTAATCATAGTGAATAATCCTTGAGATAACTTGCTGTAGTCTTTTTGCTAGTATTTTATTTAAAATTTTTGTATCTATGTTCATTAAGGAGATTGTCTGTGGTTTTCTTTCTCTGTTTTTGGTTTGCTTGGCTTTGGAATCAATACTATATTTGCATCATAAGAAAGTGGTAAGACTCCTTATTTACTTATTTTGTCAAATAATTTGTTCAGTATTAGGATTATTTGTTCTTTAAATGTTTGATAGAATTCACTTGTGACTCCATCTCACCCTGGGGATTTTTTATAGGAAGTTCTTTGATGGCTTGTTCAAATTTCTTTTTCAGGCATGGAATTATTTAAGTATTCTATTTTCTCTTTTGTTAATCTAGGCAATTTATATTTTTGTGAATATTCACCCACTTCACCTAGATTGTCATACTTATTGCCCTATAATTGAACAAAATAGTTCTTAATAATTGCCTTAATTTCCTCTTCATTAGAGATGAGATCACCCTTTTCATCTTTGATACTGTTAATTTGATTCTCTTCTTTTGGATTAGAGTAACTAATACTTTATTTATTTTATTTGTTTCTTTTTCAAAGTACTAGCTCCTACTCTTGTTTATTAGTTCAATAGTTCTTTTGCTTTCAATTTTATTAATTTATCCTTTAATTTTTAGGATTTCCAATTAAGTTTTTATCTGGGGATTTTTAATTTGTTCTTTTTCTAATTTTTAAAGTTGCAAACCCAATTCATTGATCTCCTCCCTCTCGATTTTGTTGCTCTAGGTACTCAGAGATATAAAATTTTCCCCGAGTACTGCTTTGACTGTATCTGATAGGTTTTGATATGATATTTGTAAAAGATGGGGCACCAGGGATGTTAAAATATAACCTAAATGGTTTGTGGGTACACACACTGGTTTGAAGGAGAGACAGGACCAGCCAGGATAGTGAGACCAAGAATCAAGAATGGCAGTTGGCCCCAACTGTCACTCTGCTCACCACTAGGCCAGAGTCTATGGAACCAGCAGGCAAGGTAAAAGTTTTAAACATTTTAATTATGATTAACTAAATAAAGGTGGGATAGGGGATTCTGCACTTAAAAACGTAAAGGGCAAACCACAGGGACAAGGGGAGGACTTGTCTACTCTAATTCTAATTGACCTAGGCCAGGCAGGGCTCAAAGGAGCAGTACTGGAGTCTCTGGGAAGGCTGCTTCAAATCTGGTTCCAGCTAGGTTTGACTAGCACAGTTAAAGGGCCTGACGGTGGCTTTGAGGGTTCTCATGGTCATCCACAGATGATCACAGGATGCCGAAAGCCAAGGTGGTCCAAGGTACCCAAGTAGAGAGAGTGTGCTTGAGATGCTGTCCACCAGATCCCAAACCCCTTCTCCACTTGGAGCAGCTTTGCAGGTCTTGTCCACTTGCTGAAAGCCACCACCACTCAGGATCCCAGGGAGTCAGGATGCAGGGTGTCCTTAACTCTGAGATCTCCCAGGGCTAGCAACAGTTTGTGCCAACCACTAATGGAGTCTCAGAGCACAAGCCCACTTCCTGCTCCTTCATTCCATCTTGGAATCCTCCAGCCCTTCCTGCTAGGTCCATAAAAACTATATGCAACTAATACTACATAATCTTCCTTACAAGATATCTCCTTATTGTTATTCTTTTTAATGAAGTCTGTAATCGTTTCTATGATTTCTTTTTTGACCCCCCCAGTTTTGAAGAATTAGATTATTTAATTTCCAATTAATTTTATATTTGTCTTTCCATGGACCCTTGTTAAGTATAATTTTTATCACATTATGGTCTTAAAAAAGTTGTATTTATTATTTCTGCTTTTCTTTTCTTTTAATATTTTTGCTTTTCTACATTTGTTTGCAATATTTCTATGCCTTAGTACATGGTTGATCTTTGTAAATGTACCATGTACTGTTGAGAAGAAGGTTGTAAAGATGAGACAAGTTTACAGTGATGCAACAGCAGGCTCAGAGCCCCTGGCTGAAAACTCAAACCTTTAATGGGGGGAAGGGAGTGAGTAGATAGAATTCTTTCCCCTCCCCCTCTTTGGCAGTCAGAAGGCTCTGGTAATTGATTTACAGAATTGTCTCTGTACCAGTAATGGCTGCTATCTAACTTAACTTTTGCAGGGCTAAACTTGCTAGTAAAAGGGGATAATCTCACAGAAATTGATGTCTTCAACTGATTAAGGTTTATTCCCTAAACCAGGATGGATAATTGGCTCAGGATGTCTTCATAACAGGTTCTTTGGTCTCTGAATCTCAACTGCTCACAGTCTGCCAAGATGGAGATTGGCTTAGGTAATGTATAAATGCTGGCCTATGTTCCAGCCTTCTATCTTGAATCTCTGTGTGTCACCCTACCTCAAATGTGTTCTGATTTTTAATCCACTCTGCTATGTGCTTCCATTTAATGGTTGAGTTCATCCCATTCACATTCAGCATTATGATTACTGTGTATTGCCCTCCATCATATCATTCCCTTTAAATCCTGTTCTAGTCTCTTCTCTCTGTTCCTCCTTACCAATGTTTTGCTTTTATCAACCCCACCTCCACTTCTCCCACCCTCCAGTAACCTCCCTCTTCTCTTATCTTATTCCCCTTCTACTTCTCTGTGGGGTAAGATAGAATTCTATACCACACTGAGTATACTTGTTTTACTCTCTCTGAGCCCTTTATGATGAGAGTAAAGTTTATGCATTGTCTGTCATCACCCTTATCCTCCCCTCTCTATAATGATTTTTATACCTCTTTATTTTAAATAATTTACCCCATTCTATCTCTACCTTACCTTTTCTCTCAGTGCAACCTTCTCTTTCAGCCCTTGATTGATTATTTTTATATATCATTCCTATGCATACATATCATATCATACATAAATATCATTCCATATCATCACAATTACAAATACATCATATCATCATAATCAGCTTACTTCTCCACCCTCTTTCTGAGTAAATTCCTTCTATCTGCTCTACTAAGAGTAATTTTTTAGGATTATAGAAATCCTCTTTCTTATATACATATAAACATTTTGAGTTTAGTGAGCCCTTAAGTTTTCTCTTTCTTATTTACCTTTTTGGGCTTTTCTTGTGTCTCATATTTGGACTTCACATATTTTTTGTTTAGGTCTGGCTTATTCCTCAGGAATGCTTGGAAATCTTCTATCTTATTGAATGTCCATTCCCTACCCCCAAAAGAATATACTCAGTTTTGTTGGATAGTTGACTCTGGGTTGTAACCCCAAATCTTCTGCCTTCTTGAATATCATATTCCATGCTTTTCTCTCATGTAGAAGCCACTAGGTCCTGTGTGATCATGATTGTAGCTCCATGGGTTTTGAGCAGTTTCTTTTTGGCTTCTGGGAGTATTTTTTCCTTGACTTGGTGGCTCTTGAATATAGCTATTATATTCCTGGAAGTTGTCTTTTGAGGATTTCTTTCTGGAGGTGATCTGTGAATTCTTTCAATTTCAATTTTATTTTCTTGTTTGAGGATCTCTGGGCAGTTATCTTTGATAATTTCTTGTAATATGATGTCCATGGTTTTTTTCTTGATCATGGCATTCAGATAGTCCAATGATCCTCACATTGTCTCTTGTAATGACTATGGGTCTGTAGCTAGTAATAATAATGGAAGGAGGAGGAGCTAGCTATAGAGAGAATGGTATGGGCCAGTACCAGGGCTGGGCTTGAAATTAAATATAAATGAATCAAAGGTCCAGCACACAGGCTAGCAGAGTGATAGGTGAAACTCTCTCTTGCTAGGCACCAAGCTCCTTTAAGGTGAATGTTCTACAGCCCCTGTCCTGATGAGGAAGTGACTTCTTATTGGTGTTTATAGAAGTTAGACAAGAAGGGGAATGTAGCACTTCCTGTCCCAGTAATGGAGTTTACTCTGGCTACAGCACTTAGAATGTTCAAGAGCTTTTCCTTCTTGGCCTTAGATGGGGTAGGCAAATGACCACAAAGTTCTTAGATTAAAGCCAAGGGGTTTATTGATAAATGGGATATAAGTATAAGGGTATTGGAAAGAGGGATAGGTAAAACTAAGAACTGGGATAGATGATTTTTCATCTTAACATGCAGTAAGGCCTTTCTTGAAAGTTCCTCTGCTGACACAGGGTAGACAGCCCTCAATCAGAATGATGTAATCTCTTTTAAAATAAAATAAAATTATTCTTTGGCTAAAGGTTGGTTTGGTTTGCCAGATGTGATGATAGTATGGTCCTGCAGAATTGGTTTGACCCTATTCTAGCCAAAATCCTATAATCCTACCCACGTTCCCACTCTCACCTCCCTGGATCCCAAAAGGGAATAAGACAAAGTGAGAAGTGGAGTGAGAAGTGAAGTAAGCAGGTTTTGCCAACTCTTTATATATCCTGGCTTCCAACTGCCATGTGGCACTAGCTACCTGGCTCATGCCAAGTTCTACATTCTAACTGGGGCAAACTGCCAACTTGCCCCATGCAAATATGGCAGTATGATTTTCCATATTACATTCTCCTAGATCTATTTTCTAGGTCATTTGTTTTTTCAAATAAGATATTTCATGTTTTTTTCTTTCTCTAGTTTTTTCATTCTAATTTTTCGTTCCTTTGATTCTGATTTATTGTTTCTTGATTTCTCATGAAATCATTAGTTTCTAGATGGCCAATTCTGATATTTAAGGCCTGATTTTCCTCTGTCAGTTTTTGATTTTCCTTTTTCAATTGGCCCATTTCTTTTTTATCACTTTCCTTTCTCCTTGCATCACTTTCCTTTCTCTTTCCCATTTTTCCTCTGCCTTGCTTAATTGGCTTTTGAAGTCTCTTTTGAGTTCTTCCAGAATCTGTGTCCAATATATATTTTTATTTTGGACTTTAGATATGTTTCCTTTGCTTTCACTCTCCCCTTCTGTGTCTGTACCTTGCTTTTTGTCTCCATAAAAATTCTTTAGAGTTAGGTGCTTATTTTGTTGTTTGCTCATTTTTCCTATCTAATTATAGGTAGGCCTGGGGAAATGATGTGATGGTCTGAGGGCTGAGAGCTCTGAGAGCCCCTTCCCCTCCTGATTTAATTGACCCTTGTAATGCTGATAGCTTAAAGACTTGCCTCAGGCTTAGGTGTAACTTTTGATCTCACTCTGATCTTGATCAGGCCAGGCACTAATTGAATTCTAGCCTCAGTTAGTCCTAGTCTCACTGTATACTTGATTCAATCAGGCACACCCTTGATTGTCCTGTCTTGGAGTTCTGCTCTGAGCTTTAGGCAAAAAGATAGTATTTAGTACTATAATCTACCATAAAGTGTGAATAAAGTCCTTGTCCCAAGCCCAGACTAGATTTCTCTGGGCTGGGGCTCTAGCCTTCTCCACAGGTTTGAAATTTCAAGGAGTATGGGTTGGCTTGTACCTCTATTTGCTCAGGCAGGTCTCAAGGTCTGAACATTGGTTCAGCATAGGCTCCAGAACCTTGGATACCTCTCACCCTATTGCCCCAGATGTTTGTTGCCTACCTTTGGGGTTTTTCTTTTCTTGAAAGTTGTTTCACTCTGCCTCCTTGTTGGTTCTTTCACCCCTGTATTTATTTTGTAGTGATATTTTAATCTTGGCTGGGGAGGATTCTCATGGTGCTGCTGAGGATTACTCTGCTATTTTTGCTCTACCCTGTAGAGAATGCAAGGGGTTAAGTCCTCCTTGTCTTGTTTCCTTCCCCTCTAGCATTCTTGAGCAAGGTCAGATTGGGAGTGCAAACTCAGAGATAAGCAAGTTTTGAGACAGGGAGGCTAAGCTAATCAAGAACATTTCCCCATGTGTCTATCTGGTTACTGCTAGAAGAAAAACAATGATTTCCCAGAATTCTAAGAAGATAACATTTCCCAGACTTTATTTTGGTGACTGTCTAGTTTCTTATGCTAGGTGGGCTTACCTTTCCTATGGGTAAAATCTATAACTTGTCTACTATAGCTATTTGTGGTGGTTAATTGATTAGTGTGTATGGGGATTAAAGATGGACTGCTGAACATTAGAAGAGTGAGTGCTTTCATTTCTCATTGTGCCATACATCACTCCTGGTCTTCAGTACCTCTGTGGCACTTCAAGCTCCCTCCATTTCTCCTGTTCCCTATACTACCCCAGGAAGAAGATCCTTCCTTCATTTAAAAAATATTTTTATTTTTTCTCCAATTTCAAGTAAAAACATTTTTAACATTCATTTTGTATGCTTTGAGTACCAAATTCTCTCCTTCTTTACCACCCTCTCTTCCTCCCCTTCTTTTACATTCCCTGAGATGATAAGCAGTTTTGATATATATTTTACATGTGGTCCTTCAGATGTAAATTATGCTAAAGGTCATTGTTGAAGCTAGGAAACCTTACGACAGAGCAAGATAGGCCTTAGAAAGTCAGAGAAAGAGCTTGAATTCATTTTGATGTATCTATCTGTAGATGGAGATACTCAATGCCCAGGACTCCAAGTATTTTCAGCTTCTCTCAATTTTCTTTTGAACCAATATACTTATGTATTTAATTCTGAGTTTAATGAAAAAATTATTGATTCATTTTTTAGGTCAATAAATATTTTAATTTATTTTTTCAAGTAACAAAAATATTTCCTCATATGAACAAGTAAATGGATTTTCCCAATTTTTTGACAACTTAAAAAAAATTGGGCTTGCCAGGATCCTCAGTGCCATGCTAATAACTTGAAAAACTTCCAAGAATATGCATCAGAAATTGAATCAACATCCAAATTATTTAATGTTTAAAAGGGCAATCAAAAACTTGAACTATTTGGACGGACATCATCTATGTTCTTTGAGGTATGTAGAAAAAGAACTTTCTTGGGTCCAAACCATTCAGGAACATTGTATAATTTTTAATAGGCATTTATGCTTTTTTATCTGACATGAAGGTAATTTTTCCTTCTGCTATTACTGTCATCATTGTTGACATGCATATGCTTTAATTAAATTAAATGTATCTTTAATTAAATTTTATTTCTCCTGAAATCTTTGGCAATTTCAACCATTTCTCCTTATTTTCCTCAGTTGACTTACCTCTTTTATGATAGTCTCACTGTGGGGAAGTCTTATGGATCTCATCCCTCTTCTCGTAGTGGGAAATTAGAATTTCATCTGCCTAGGTTTAAGTCCCAAATGATTTCTAGGTGGATTGAACAGGTCTCAGGTAGAACTGGTCACTTTCTCTCAGGCTTAATGTAGTACCACCCAACCATCCTTATGTTCTTCCCTATTTTCTGTTCTCTGAACTTGCAGCACAGTGTGCTACTACATTCCTATCAAAGCCTGAGGAAATTTCTACTATACAGAATTTGAATCCCAGAGACATTGAAATAAAGGGAGGGTTGAGGTGTAGATTAAGTTCTGTTGAAAGTATATAGACGTGTTATGCTCCCTTTCCCTTTCTTTCTCCATTCTTTAGCCAAGCTCTTTTGGATCCTGAAAGGACATGGGAAGTAGGTGTTTAGTAAATATGTTAGGGAGTGGAGATTAGTCCTATTTCTTGATTTTTTTTTTTTTGCTTAAAGCCTCATTAGCATTTTTGAGTCTTTGATCATGGAGGAAGCTGAAATTCCTTTATATTTTGAATATAATTCTTAGTTTGGAGAGGTATGAGAGACTGAGAGAACCAGAGAAAATGGCTAATCCTGTATTTTTTAAATAAGGTTTAGGTAATCCTCCATGTTTATTTGAAATATCAAATTCCAATGTACAATTTTCTTATATAAAATATTTTCAGCTCAAGGATCATTCTCCTTGTAAGACAAAAGAGAAAAAAAGAGTTAAATTGTTTTAATTTTGACTTTTCATAAGGTTTGATTTTTACATTTGGCCTAAATAGTTAAACTAATGCACATTAGTGACCAGTTATAGTTTCTCTGTTAAGTGTGTAAATAGAATTAGCTCGAGCCCATTAATAGTCAAAAATCCACTCAACCTAGGCGTGCTAATGATGTCACTCTCACCTCCCTTAGTGGGGAGGGGAGATGAGTTACCCACACGTGACAATAAGTAACAAATCAAGAATAAGGGACTGCCCTTTGGGCAGTCCAAATCAATGTAGAAACTGCCATTTGTCCATTTGAATTAGAGGTGGACCACAGGAAGTGATGAAAGACACTATCTCTTTAAGTAAGTGAGTGAACTTCCTGTGGGGCAGTTGCCATCTCGAACTGGGAGCAGAAGCATCTCCTCAGACCACAGACAGCTTACACTCTATATTGTCACGTGGGTAAGTTAGGCTGACTTCCTTGGCCTAGCTGGGCAGCTTCCAAACTCTGCCTATCTGGCTGTTAGGCCTTGCGGCTTGCAGCTTCATTTATTTAGCCTTTTAACCTTCTCTCTCCATCCAGGCCTTTGGCCTGGACTAGCCTCTCCTTTTCTCTTTATTCCTACTTTTTACCTACCAGATTGTAAATAAACTCTTCAACCTGATGCTGACTTGGGTCTGATTTAATTATGGAATCAACCTGAATTGTTGATTCCTGGCAGCCACACATTTTAATATATATCTATAAATACCTAAATCTTCCTTTTTACATAAGTAATCATCCATTTCAATTATTTCTATTCTGTTTAGTGTTCATCATCTCCATTGACTTCTGATTCTTGTCCTAAAATACTGTCAATGATGCACAGACAAGAAGCTTCTTTTTCACCTCCCATCATATTGTCTTTCGTTTCTGTAACATAGAACATATTTTTCTGCATTTAGTTTCTATACTTCTATTTTATCTATTGTCATATTGAATCCATTTAGCCTGTGAAAGTATTCCCAATTGGGTGCTATCAGGTAGAAAGTTAGGTAAAAAATTTGGAATAATGGTGAAAGAAAAATATAAAGTTGTTTGAATTCCTTAAAAGGAGAAGAAGGGGATAAGAATGTTTATTAAAGGAAATGAACCTCTTAAGTATCTTGCAGGTGCACCAAAGAGTAGAAAAGAAGGATATTTCCATCATCTAAGACATATTTGACAACTTTTTGGTGAAGGCATTAGCTAAAGAAGTGTACTTAGTTCAGACACAGAATAAGCCTTCTTGTTCTATCCTTTGCCCAATTCCGGCCCCAAACTTTCCATCCTGGAATGGATAGCTCCTGATTATTAAGAATTGTCTTTTTTTAGTTCAGAGACACCTATATTGAAAATCTAGCCATATTTTTACTGCCCCTAAAGTTAACTCTCTTACATTTTAATCAAGGGAAACAGCAAATATAGGAGGATAGGAGATAATTGGGACTATTTTGATTTGGGAATATCCAAGGATAAAGGGTGATAACATTGGGCTATTGATAGGCTCATTCTCTGCAATCATAGTGATTACTGCTATGTGTGAATTGAATATCACTATTTGTTGTTTCCCATGATTAAAATGTAAGTTCCTTAAGGACAGGGACTCTGTTTTTTTCTTTTTTTGGGTATGTGTATCACCAATACTTAGCCCAGTGCCTAGCACTTAATTCTTTTTCATTTATTCATTTATGTGGTAAATACGTAGTCCCAGACAGAACATCAGCAGAATATGAAGAATTAAATTGTGGTTTGATTGTGTGGTAGAACAAGAACAAAAAATGAGAGAGGAAATATCAGTTTGGTGGATTAAATGAGGACCATTAAGCAAGGGGGTGTTTGTGATAATATTTCAGAAATTAGGAAGAAGTTGAGACTGACATGAAGATAACAAAATTAGGAGTTTGCCCCAAATCCCTCAAATAATTATGAAATGCTAATACATATTGCCTCAATAAATTAATTGACAAACTGTAAACTTATGAAAAATTTCTTAATCAATTTTAAATAATGATTGGATATTTGGGTCATTGAATGAAAGCAGATGACCCATAAAGAAGATACCATGACCTTGGTTGAAGAGAATGTCTTATTCAGTGGAACTATGGCTAATACATCAAATTTGTAGTTCACTTCTTTAATTGTGGTTTAATACTGTGGCAAAGGGAACCTTAATGGGAATTGATACTGGGATTGGAAGATGGGATAGGCTTCTCATAACTCTTTGTCTCCCACTATCCCATTGTGCAAGGGATAATGCTGAGAACTTCAAATGTTCTCAAAATCTGAGTTCCTAGGTTATACTCACTGTATTTATAGCAGTATCCAACAAATTTTGTAGCACAAATCTTAAAATGGAAGCAGTCCTTACACTCTGGGAATCCAGGCCATTTAAATTAGTGGATTTTGATAAAGTAGTCAGAAAGAATGCTACACAAAAATTAATTAGGGTTCAAACATCACCAAAACAGACAACTGTGACTTTTTCAGTTTAATATGGATTATTTTTCAAACCTAACATTCAAAGAACTGGAAGTATAAGGTCAATGTCTAGAAGAAAATTTTACCTCCAGAATCCTTTTTATTTTTGATCTGTTCTGAGTATTTCTGTCTGGCTTCAGGAGGATCACATAACATTTGGGAATAAAAATGCACCCCAGTAACCCAGCACTGGAGGCCAAGATAGTAAAGATCTCCACAGTCACCATGGCCTTCCCTTTGGCACTTTGATATGTGGGGAGAAAAGAGGCCCAGACACTGCAAAACACTAACATGCTGAAAGTGATGAACTTGGCTTCATTGAAGGTATCTGGCAGGTTCCTGGCCAGAAAAGCTACTATAAAGCTCCCCAGGGCCAGGAAGCCCATGTAGCCCAGGACACAATAAAATGCAAAGGCAGAGCCTTCATTACATCGAATGATTATGTGGCCATATTCAGAGTGTGTGTCTGCCTCTGGAAAGGGGGGAGAGGTTCCCAACCAGATACCACAGAAAATCATTTGAATCCCTGAGCAGATGAGAACAACATAATTGGACACTCTAGGATGTAGGAACATCTGGATCCTGCTCCCTGGCCTTATACCCCTGAAAGCCAGAATGACTATTATGGTTTTAGCTAAAATGGAGGAAACAGCCACTGTGAATACAACTCCAAATACAGTTTGTTGTAGGAGACAGGTGGTAGTGGTAGGATGGCCTATGAAGAGCAAGGAGCAGAGGAAACAGAAGATCAGTGAGATGAGGAGAGTATAACTAAGAGTTCTGTTATTGGCTTTGACAATGGGAGTGTTTTGGAACTTGACAAAGACCCATAGAACCAGAGCAGTCAGGAAAGAGAAGGAAATAGCCACAATGGCCAAAGTCATTCCCAAAGGTTCTTTCATATTCAGGAAGGTCACCTTCTTGGGGAGGCAGAGATCTCTCTGTTTATTTGGATATTTTTCCTCTGGGCACTTCTTACAATGCTCTGCATCTGTAAGAGACAAATAAGGGTTCAATATTGGATTGAAAGAATTATCTAAATGCTGAGATATAGGACATTGTCCTGATAACTGCACCAATTTCTTTTGCTTCCCTTGAGCTCAAAATACTTAAGAGAAAGTGTCATGGTTAAATTTCATGGCATCTAAGTCTTGACCCACTCTATTCATGTCCATTATTATTGGCTGGTCCTACAGCATAATGATTCTCTGCATTTGTTTTACTTAACTGATGCTACTTGTTCCTTTTAATTTATTTTCTTAGTATGATGAACTTAGAAATTGGATTCCTTTGACAGCAAATATAACATTGCTTCTGTGTCTGTTGCATTGTTAACAATTCCAACTGTGGATTGCCTGCATTACTATTCTCATTGTTCCCAGCTCCTATGCATTCTTTACAACAATGAATTTGTATGCATTGTTCACATATTTTGTAGATGCATTAACTGTGTGTGTATATTGTGATATGCAGAAATAAGCAGCTATTTCTGTAGGTGCAAGTTAGCAGTTTGCCACTTTGGAACACAGAACCTGGCAAAGCACGCAGGGCATGTGCCAGGGTGACAAGTAAGGACAGGGTATAAAAGGGGGTCCACAAACCCCTGGGGACTTCACTTCTTTCTCTCATCTCAAGGGTTAGGGAGGAGGTGGTAGATCTGGGCCCCTGGGAGGTTTGGGAGATTTGGATAGGCAGGCAGGCAGGGACAACCTCCATTGCTAGCCATATTCAATACCTCATTGGCATAGCCAACAACCTTCTATTCTCGTTAGTGTCAACAGCGACTTTCAAGAAAAAAACAGCATCTGACCCAGGGACCTGACAGCCTCTGGGCTCAGCTACAAACAGCAACAGGGTTGTGAAGTGCCCTCAAGGCTTTCTCATACTCTGCACCTAGGAACAACTTGTGTTTCAAGATTTATTTAGTAACAAATATTTAGGTAAGATCTTTAGGGTACCCTTCACCCACTTTCCCTACTCCCTCTTACCCTCACTTTGATTATAAATAAACCCTGTTTGACCTTAACACCTAAACAATCTTTGAAACCATTTACTTACCTTAATAACATCTAGACTCAAGCTTTCTGATCTGGTTAACATCATTATCTGGCTTTAGCCTTTCCTAACCAGTGTGTACCATCTTCAACATGAGGTTTCAGGAAGTCATGTTCTACTTCCTGGAAACATTTACCAACTGCCTGACTGGATTGATTTTTAAGGCTTGAAGCTTTAGCAGAGATTCTTGGGCTCTTAAAGGAGTCTTAACCCAGTTGTTGTGGGTACAAATCTATACTCTCATATAGGTGTGGTTAGAGTTTCTCTCTCTCACTATTTAAACTCCATCTTTAGCACTTGCATGAACCCCTGCTGCTCATAACAATATCCATGTTGTCATCTCCACTGCAATGGAAACTCTCTGAGTTCAGGAATTATTTTTTGTCTTTGTAGCTGTGCCATTTGCCACCAGGACTGTTATATAGTTAGGGGCTATCAATTGATAATTTATTAAATTGTTAGCAGATTCGTTGTAGAGAAATCTTTTATTTTGTGAAGGTTTTCTTTTTATTCATCAGGATTTTGTCCTATTTCCCAATATGTTCAACAATGAATTCAACAAGTCTATGATATCTGGGTTTAAATTGTTGTTTATGATGGTGTTTGAATATTATTTTGCTATAAGAAATGATGAGCTGCTTGATGTCTGCAAAAACTAGGAAGACCTTCGTGAACTGATACAGAGCAAAATGAGCAGAACCAGGAGAGCATATTACACAGAGACTATAACATTGTGGGACAATCAAATGTGATTGAGTTTTCTACTGCAAGCAATGCAATGATCCAGGCAATCCTGAGGGACTTATGAGAAAGAATGTGGTCTTCATTGTGAGAAAGAACTGTAGGAGTAGAAACAAAGAAGAAAAACATATGAATTTTCACTTGTTTATATGGGTAGAAGAATTTAGGTTTTGGTTTTAAAAGATTACTCTATTAGAAAATTGAATAATACGGAAATAAGTATTGAGATAATACATGTATAACCCAATGAAATTACTTGTAAGGTCCTGGAAGGGGCAGGGAAGAGGGGAGGGATAGAACATGAATTATGTAACCATGGAAAAATACTTAAAAATAAATAAATATTTAAAAAGTAAAATAATATCTGTGTTTATTCAGGCAGCTTAAATTGAATCACTGAATATTTTTCACTTATTTTTGGAATATTGAGTTGACCATATTTTTAACCAGCTCATTTAGATCCATGAGATCTTTTTGAAGTTCACCCCTGAAATAGCATTTCAAAAATATTCTCTGGAACCCCAGCATCATGCTTGCTTTGGTAGGCTTTCTTTTCCCTAGATAATCCTTTTCTTCCTTTTTGCTTTTCTCTCCTTGAATCTTTCACGTCCCAAATAAAACTTTGAATTGCCTTTATGACAGCGGACATGAAAATCCAAATGTATTTGTTTCCCATTAATGTTATGAATCTCTATCAAACACCATAATTTTACTATTGTCATGTGTCACTTTTCATGAGCTCATTTGAGATTTTTTTTCAGTAAAGATAATGGAGTGGTTTGCCATTTCTTTTTCAAATTCATTTCACAGGCAAGGAAACTGAAAGAAATAGTTACATGACTTTTCCAGGGTTATAGAGAGAGTGAAATTGAAATCAGGAAGAGGCACCTTTCTGAATCCTGGCCCAGCACTCTATCCAATGTGACACCCACCTGCAATGTGACATTAGCCCAGTGCACTGTGGACTGCCTTATGATGGAGCTTAGGGGTCTCATTTCAGGCTTGGGCAGGGGATCTGGGCCTCCCCTTAGGCTGGAATGGTCCTGGCACCAGGGACTACCTTGAGCTAGGGCTTTGCCCCTCAATGCAGGCCTGCACTATAGTTTGAAATTTCAACGGGTGGGTTTGGGATGTTCTGTTATTGGCTTTGGCTGGGTGTCTGGGTTTAGATGTTGGCATGGGTCTAGGTTCAGAACCTGGTGGGAGTGGGTGACTTGTACTTCTCCATGCATGGTTTTACTTCTGGCTGTGCTCCTCTCACCCCAGTGAAATAGACCTTAGTGAAAAAGACCTCTCTGCCTACCTTTCAGATTTTTTTTCTGTGGGAGAGTTATTTAACTCCATTCCCTTGTTGGTTCTGTGACTGAAGTATTTGTTTTGAGGTTATGTTTTAAGCTTGTTTGGAGAGTATTCTCAGAGCAGTTCCAGTTCTTCATGCTACTTGTTCTATTATCTTGACTCTGCCCTCATTACCCCATTTCTTACTCTCCTGAGTTGATTCAATTTCTGATGAAACCCCATGGATAGTCTGATGTAGTTGATGGAGAACTGATTGCAAAGGTATAGAGATCTGAGTTCAAGTCCTGCCTCTGATGCATATGCTTTGGTAATCCTTTGGAGGTCACTCAATCTCTCAATGTTCTAGGAAACTCTAAGACAATACATTTCAGTTAAGTTGCTGACCTCGATTGGTAGAGGTAGTTCCTAATCCAAGAGTTTCCTTTACAAGTGAAGTTACAGGTCCATTCCTAGCCTTTTGCCCTATAACAGCTTTCTTTTATGTTAGTTAAAATGTCCAAAAATTAGAATCCTATTGCTTTTAGCATTCTATAGCAAGTCTGAATCTTCTATGTCCTTCTGTGGATCAGTAATGATAAGGGAGCTAAACAATTAGGCAGAGGGAAAAATGTTAGACATTAATTAGGGGACATGGGTAGCCCTCTTCTATGGGTATCAGTCTTTGAATGGTTCATGGGGAATCTTGCAGAATCATGTCATTGCTGTTTCATATGGGAAATAAAGTGTAAAACATGGTCTCTGAATATCCTTATAGGCTTTGGCATTGGATTAGTTATGAACAGATGTTCCTCTGAAAACAGACCCATAAGCTAAGGAAAGAGTTAAAAATGTGAATTATTTTTCATTATACTCATTAGTATTAAAAATCTCTCTTCCTCACCCACATCATACACCAGGGCTGTATAGGACATTCAGCCAGCCATGGACATATTAATCTTTTAACTCTCCTTCATTTTCATCACCAATAGAATTAAAAGAACCTAACAGCCCAGTTAGAGCAAAGGTGAGTGTGTGTGTGTGTGTGTGTGTGTGTGTGTGTGTGTGTTGTGAGGTGGCTCCTCTGTATTTGAATATGAAATCAATTTGTTTTAATGGCTTTTTCATATTGATCCCAGACCAAAAATCACATGATAAATCATCCAACCTGAAGATCATTCTATACTCTTAAACCCATTTTCCATCTCTACCTTTGATTTCCTGGCTGATTGGAACATTTTCCCCTGGATTGACCTCCCCTATTCTTATGTTAGATTCCCTAATGTGTAGGTATACATAATTATCTATCTATCTATCTATCTATCAGAATTAAAAATTTAGGGTTTTGACTAAATAATGAGAATTCTAAAGTAATATTGTAGTTGCTGATTTAAAAAATTAACTGTTATATCATGAGTCTGTTAGCTGCTCTTAACAATTTAGTTTAATAGAGATATAGTAAAAGAGAGAAATGTAGGAAGGAAATAGAAAGTATTGCTTAGCTAGATAATTTCTGTCTAGCTCACCACCCTGCCAGGGTTCCACCAATATGGCCTCCTCCAGGAAAGGAAGGCCTCTCTGGGACCAATCTCTCCAGAAGCCAGGAAAAGAAGGCCAGCCACTTACCCAGCAGGCCTATGCAGGATCCAGGGAAAGAGTCTCTTCCTTCAGTCCAGCTCAATGATGCAGAGCCTCCAAAGATGAACTCCAAAAGAGAAGAAATTCAAAGGAGAAGACCCTTGGACAGGAAGTTCAGGACATTTTATAGTTGTTTTTCCATGTCACTTCCTATCCCAAGGCAGGTGGCAATACTCTAGTAAGTGACTCTTGAATTGTCTTAGTTTTAAATAGGGGTGCTTTGAGTTCTTGATTTGTTTGGCTAAAAATAGGAAAGGGGAGAGTTAATCCTATATTTACATCTCTCTCTCTCTCACTATATATGTATACATACATGTAAAACTACATATATAACATGTGTATTATATGTATGTATACATGTACACACACATATATAACATACCCTCTAGACAACAACTGTATACAAAACAAGACCAAGTTTGTCAAAGAAACTAGACAGCAAATAATTTTTTTTCCTGTGGATTACACTTCTCATCATGTAGTGGGATGAATAGCTCCTTGCCATAAGTATTTATTTCAGGATATTCATCTGGTTTTCATAGTTCTCATAGGGTTTGTGTCTCAGATAGTGATGTTCTTGGTGGTCGTAGGTGACTGTATAAGAATAATCTGTTGGTTATTTTCTATATCAATGATCTTAAGAACAGTCAAAGACCCTGTAGAAACTCACCCATTTGACTGGAAATCTCCCCTTCTGGGCAAGGGAAACAATCAAAGCAGCAGGCAGCCTCCCCCTCCAAAGGGTTCTTCCTGAATCCAGGACAGCAACTGTCACTGCATACTCCACTGGGAACCTAAGAGAGCAATAGAATGGAATGCCAGTCTTTAACTAAGAGCTACTGAGGTTTTAGGCAGAGAAAGGAAGTTTATTTTCTATTTTATTCCTGCTTTGACAGGCAGTCTCACAGACTGCTAAGTGGTTGTGTGAATAGAAAGCTAAGTTTGGAGTCAGGAAGACCCAAATTCAAATCTAGCATAATATATTAATTGTGTGGTCCTAGATGAGTATTAAACTGATTCAGTTTACTACACTATAAAATGGGCTTAATATAATACTTACTTCATAGGACTAATTGCGAGGATAAAGGAGATAACATAAGTTATCGGGCATACAGTAGATGCTTAATAAATGTTTGTTCTCTTGCCCCTTCCTTTTATATATCTCTAAGAGGAAAAGGAGTCCTATTGAGAGTGGTATATTATTTTTTCAGGAAGCTCTCAGCTATCATGCCTCAAGGGAAACAAAGCACAATGAGATCTTGAATGGGGGAGTCAAATTATAAAATAGATATAAGTAGTTCCAGATGATTAGTATATTTTTTGAAAAAGGAACAAAAATGTAAAATGGCATTGGAGGAGGAACTAGCACTGAATATATTAAGAAGTTATCAAATCAACATGATGGAAGAATGAAAAATAATATGGCACAAAAGAGTAAAACCAAACTCCAAAAACAGATCTAGAAAGAAATCAGAACAGATTCTCAAGTATATATCCAATAAAAAGTCAGAGCCATTTTTTCTAGCCCAGATTGATATGAAGTAATGGATAGGCAAGTTTATAGATATTAGAAAAAAAGATCATGCCATTTAAGACTCTGAAGCAGGGAACAAGGAAGCCCCAGATTCATACCAAGACACAAAGATATGAACAGGTGCTTATTTGAGTTGCTGATCCATAGTGGAATGGAAAGGAAATATGTGCCCTCACGTGACATTGTGGGATAAGTATTGGTCTCAGACCTTACATGATAGACCAAGAGAAGAGCAAGTTGTAACATACAGCAACATGGTGGTTCAGATTCTGAATTCAGAGTAGGGCCTTGGTTCCAGTTTCTATTTCATTGTGATGTCTGCAAAGGAATAACCAGGGCAGAAATCCATATAAAAGAAGCCTGCAATTCTGCCATTTGAAACCCAAAGAGCTTCTTTAGTGATTGATAGTGGCTGAGTCATTCCACTGTTGCTCAAATGTAAACTTAGGTTAAAAACAGAGAATGTTCAGAGTGGAACAGTGACAGGGTAAGGGGAGAGAAATCAGGTTTTCCTCCAAATCAGAACATTAAAAACATTGAATCTTGTTCTCCCCATATCATACTATTCCTGACATCCTGAAATAACAAAATTCAATCCTCTCTACAAAAGAGCAAAATAACTATACAGAAGTGTTCAGAGGCTGATGCAAATATTAGACAATTCCAAAGTATGAAAAATAGAGAATCTCTTTCAAGTCTCTTTCAGGAGATGATTGGTGAATTCTTTTAATTTCTATTTCCCCCTCTGATTCTAGAATATCAGGGCAATTTTCCATGATAATTACTTGAAAGATGATGGCTGTGATCTTTTTCTTTTATCATGACTTTGAGGTAGTCCAATAATTCCTAAATTATCTTTTATATCTATTTTCCAGGTCAGTTATTTTTCCAATGGGATATTTGAGGTTTTCTTCAATTTTTTTCATTCTCTTGATTTTGTTTTACTGTTTTTAATATCTACTGGAGTCACTAGCTTCCACTTTCTCAATTCTTATTTTTAAATAATTATTTTGCTCAACAAACTTTCTTATGTCCTTTCCCATTTGGCCAATTCTACTTTTTAAAAATAAGTTTTTCTCTTCAGTGAATTTTTGTACCTCTTTTTTCATGTGGTTAATTATGTTTTTTTAAAAAGTTATTCTCCTCTTTGGATTTTTGTGTCTCTTTTATCATTTGGCCTATTTTTTTAAGGGAGTAGTTTTGTTGGTATTTTTTTCTATCTCCTTTACTGAGCTGTCAACTCTTTTTTTCTGATTTTCTTGTATCACTTTCATTTCTTACTTCAATTTTCCCTCTACCTCTCCTATTCAATTTTTGTAATATTTTCTGAGCTCTTCCCTGAATTCTTTTTGGGCCTGAGACCAATTCACATTCCTCTTTGAGGCTTTGGATGTAGCAGTTTTGATTTTGTTGTCTTCTTCTGAGTTTGCATTTTCATCTTTCCTGCCACTATAATTACTTTCTACAGTCAGCGTCTTTGTTGGTTGTTGTTTGCTTATTTTTTTCAGCCCTTTTCTCAAATTTTAAGTTAAAAAACCTCTTAAGATTGGGTTTTGTTCCTGGAGTGGAAGAGGCAGTGTCCAAAAGGTCAGGTTTCTTGTGCACTAGCTTTCAGATCTAATGATGGACATTTATAAGTTTTCAGTTCTTCTAAGGTGGTATGCTCTAAGGAGAAGTATGTTTCCTACTCTTCTGGCCTCTGTTTTGATGTGTGAGCAATCACAAGCACTCTTTTTTATAATGGAATGACCAGGGCCCAAGGACAGGTATTCTAGTGCTCTGCCCTGTCCTGGAACTGATCCCTGGGACTATGATTCTTTACTAATCCAGATGTTCATATAGGCAATGGATCAGAATCTTACACCTATACCAGAAAGGTTCTCCTATAATCTCCTTCTGACTAGTTGTTAAATTAACTTACTGTCTGTGAACTGAGAGCTCTAGAAACCATTTCTGCTTATTCTGTAATCTCAGAGACTCTATTGGCTTGTTGGGGGGGGGTGTCTGTGTGATGTTGCTGGTCTGATCCCCACACTCACCCTGGAGTGACAATGTTTTTCTTATGACTTCCTAATTTGTCTTGGGTGGGAAAATTGTTTCACCCTGTCATTTTGTGGGTTTTGCTTCTCCAGAATTCATTTTTAGGTGTCATTTAAAAGCTTAAAGAGAATTGGAATTTCAGAGAAATCAGACAGGTCCTTGCCTTTTCTCCACCATCTACATAGTTCTTTTTAAAGTGACAAAGAGGTAGAATCCAAAATGATGCCCAAAGATTGAAGAATGGCTGAAGAAATTATGATACACACACACAAACAAAACATCATTTAAAGAATTAGAAACTCCCAATAGTAGCATAATAACCAACCACAGATGCATAGAGTTAAGGATGAAGCATACCACCCACTTTCTGATAGAGTGGTAAAGGATCCAGGATATAAAATAAGACATTCTATTTTTTGGTCATGGTTATTGTGGAACTTTTTGCTTTTTTTCCATTCTCATTTGAGAAGAGAATAGAGTTAAAGGAAGACTAAGAGAAGTCTAGTTTTTGCTCTTTCAAAAAATTGTAGATATGTATATACTTGTATATACTCACTCCCCCAACTCTCTCTCTCTCTCTTTCTCTCTCTCTCTCTCTCTCTCTCTCTNTTCTGATGCCCTGATACTGGGTCCCAGTGTAGCCTGCCCCCCAGAATACCCAGCATCCCTGGTACAGTCAGCATGAGCACCTGCATTGCCATACCAGCCTCAGAACTAATTCTGTCTCTGAGCTTATTCTATTATCTCACCTGCTGATTTCACAGCTATGGCTCAGACTGTTGGCTCCAGTGGAGGATCAGATTTTTACCTAAAGGTAGAAAGGCTGAAATCTATTTCTCTCTTTCTTTTCTTTACTTTTTTATGTGCTAACATAGATATAAATTTTGAGTAACCCCACCTCTCACTTTCTTCTTGTGATCACAGGCAGCTATGGATGCTGACTTTTTGGGAGAGGTGAGAGAGCTTACTCACGTGATCTTATTTTGTTAGATAATTATCTTTTTATTCCTTTACTTCAAGTGATTATTAATAAACTTTATAAAATATAATACTTGGGGTATTGAACATTCATTTAAATTTTGGAATGATGGCAGTAATAGACTTTGTTAAAAATAACTCAGCCAAGGTTGAAAAATTGGCTAGATCTGGAGAACCTGTGACAAGTATTCATGAGCTTCAGTGGCTATAGAGACTCATGTGAATCCTAATGATAGTGGTTTTGTTTGCTATTGTCATTAAATGGACTGTTGTTATTTTGAGGATTTTGGTACTTCTTTGAATGTGCATTACCTGTTATTCTACTGTTTTAAAAAGCTGTTACTTGGTAAAAATCATTTGCACTCACACTGTGGATCATGGCTAAGTTAAAAAGGAAACGGATCTCATTTTTAGCTGAGAAACCTTTGTATTGCACCTCTCCTTGGAAAAAGCAGTGTGTCATTGATTGTGAACTATATATTTTTGATCCATAAAAAATTTTCATTCTTTTCCCTTGTATGTGCAATAGAGTTTTTGAGTTTTCTTTCCTCTCCCATTTTTTATGCACTTGAAGGACATGTTACCAGTATTAATGGTTTTTGATTTTGACCTAATATAAGTTTACAATATCCATTAGCTCTAATATTAATGCATTCACAAAAGCTTTAGACTATGGAAATCTGCCATTGATTGTTAAATATCATGGGACTTTGATTTATGATTATGTCTGATTCCAGGAGAAGGGATCACAAAAGAGCCATAATACAGTATTGAGAAGCACAAGGTCAAGGAGACTAACCAATCCCAGTGGGATTGATGAGAATCTATGCCAAAACAGAGGGCTTGTTTTGGGGTTCAAGGAAGTGGCTGTTTAACAAGGTCAGATAGAGGATTTTCCCATGCCAGATTCAAACAAAGTATCTAGTTTGGTTAGAATACTGGCTCCACTATCCCTGAGAGCAAAGGTAAAATCAGACCAGGGAACGACATTTCCCACTTACTGCAAAAATCTAGTCCCTTTTCTGTCTTTCATAGTGTGGCAATTTTCTGGAGTCCTGGCTTCTGATTGGGTAAGTACATATTGCTGCAATGGTCATACAGGCTTGTGGGACATAAATCACTTCATTGTGCCCTGATTCTAGGACCTGTTATGAGCTTATTCTTGCTTACTCAGAATTTTTATATACTATTTAATTTTGATTTTTTCTTTTCTTCTTTTTTTATGTTTTTGACTTCCTTTTTACAATTGATTCACATACCTCGTAACTCAGCCACATATCCCTGGGTGATCTGTATGTTTGTCAACACCCTCCTCATGGGGATTGTATAATTGGAATATAATTCTACATTTATAAAATTTTTCTTGTTTGAGGTTAATTTTAGGATAAGAAACTTGCTAACTCTCCTAATCAAGAAAGTAAACTATTTGGAGAAGGTACCATGGAGATGTCTGTAGAAACCTCACACTGTACCATAAGATCCAGCATGAACTTTGGGATGTAGTGAAAATGAACTATGGGAGGTCTAAGACATTAATTAATTAATTAATTAATCAATTTTAAACCTTTACTTTCCATCTTGGAGTCAATACTGTGTATTGGCTTCAAGGTAAGGTTAGGCAATGGGGGTCAAGTGACTTGCCCAAGGTCACACAGCTGGGAAGTGTCTGAGGCCTGATTTAAACCTAGGACCTCCCATCTCTAGGCTTGGCTCTTATTACATTGAGCTACCCAAATAAAATGCATTTATTTTAAATATACATTCTTATGCCAAAAGAGATTGCCCCCTAGTTGGCTTTTTGTTAATGTGCCTAGCAATCATTAGTTTTGTTCCCTTTTTTTCCTCCTCTTATCCTCAAATTATTGTAATTTCCCCTTACAAAGTGCAATATTGTATGTACCTCCAGCTAAAGACCTTTAGTTGATTATGTGTACTGATTCCATGGGGAAACTAGGCATGTAAATCTGGAAGATTTCTACATGCTTTTTTCACATGGGAATCACGGGGGGTGGGGGGAATCGTGTAATTGGAATCTGGACCTAGGACTTCAATTCCCAGCATCTCACTTTCCTTCCCAGGTTATATGCTGACATAGGGAGGGTATAAATTTTGTGTAAACCTGCCTCTTCCTCTCTTCCTGTGATCTGCAGCTGGCTGAAGTGGGTTTTTTGGGAGAGGTGAGAGAACTATTCATGTAGTCTTATTTTGTTTCGATAATTACATTTTTATACTTCTATTTCCTTTTTATTCCTTTACTTCAAGTGATTATTAATAAACTTTATAAAATATAATACTTGGAGTTATTGAATATTAATTTAAATCTTACATTATACTCTTTGAGGATAACATGGTTCATATAAACTTTGAGTGACTAGCCCAAGATTACATAGTATGTGTCCTATAGGCAGATTTGAAAACAGGTTCCCCTGACTGAGAGATACACTCTAACATTACTACAAAACACTGCTTCTCTAGATCACATCTTAAAAACCCCTTACCTTCCATCTTAGAATTAATACTGTGTATTGGTTCCAAGTCAGAATAGCAGTAAGGTTACTCAGTGGGAGCTAAATGACTTGCCCAGGATCACAAAACCTGATAGTATCTGAGGCCATATTTGAACCCAGGACCTCCTGTATGTAGGCATGGTTGTCATTCCACTGAGGCATCTAGCTACCCCTGATAACATAAGAATGAGGGTACATTTAGTCAAAGATGGAATGCACATGAATGAATGTTAGTAAAAGTATACTTGCCTTGCTATCTGGAGATTTGATGAAGTGGACTGTGAAATGAGAGGAACAGACTTGGGGGAAAACTAACTGTGTATATTATACATGAGAGATACCCAGAAATTGAAGGATATTTTACTGAGAGGTAGATATCCTATAAAGGAAAGAATTAGAAACAGCACAATGATGGTCTTCCAAGGATTTAATGAATATCATATAGAAGAATTATTGCATTATGTCTCCCTGGTCCAGAAGACAATGAGAAGCAATGGCTGAAAGTTAAAGAGTAACTACTCTTGACACATGCTTATAGTCTCTGCTGTTGGACAGGCTGAGGCTGGTGGATCAGTAAGTTCAGAACTTCTTTGCTATGGCAGGGATGAAACTGATTGGATATTTGATCTAATTCTTTCAACAATATATGGTGACCCCTTAAGAGCAGAGGGTTACCAGGTTAACGTTGAGTAGCCAAGGTCAGAGAGATAGAGTAGGTTAATGCTTTGAAGGGAAGCAGTATTGGGATCAAGCTTTTGAGTGACCATTAACATTTTCACTCCTGGCTATATAGTTTCAAGGAATAAATAAAAATTGAGTTTGGTTTTTATAAAGATTGAATACTAGCTTCTATAGTCTCTCCCACAGAGACTAAGGATTGTGTTACTATATATATATATATATATTTTAATTTTAAACCCTTAACTTCTGTGTATTGACTTATAGGTGGAAGATTGGCAAGGGTAGGCAATGGGGGTCAAGTGACTTGCCCAGGGTCACACAGCTGGGAAGTGTCTGAGGCCAGATTTGAACCTAGGACCTCCTGTCTCTAAGCCTGGCTCTCAATCCACTGAGCTACCCAGCTGCCCCCTGTGTTACTATATTTTAAAAGGGAATAGAATCATAGAAAGTTTAGCTGCCATATGGAAAAAGGAAACTGTCAAGATGTTAGAGATTGTATGAGGCACACTATGAAGATGATAACTGCTTTCTTGAGAGACTGAGTAACTTAATTGTTATGAGAAAATCTAAAGAGCATTTTGGGAGAATTCATTTTCCATCAGGCTTTAAAGATATCCTGAAGACAATTTTTGAGACGCACACACACATATAAATCTAGAGATAGAGAGGGAGAGAGAGGGAGATACACACACACACACACACACACACACACACACACACACACACAGACAGACGGAGAGACAGAGACTGAGAGAGCTAGAGATAGAGAGACAGAAAAGAGAAAGAGAATTGACTGGAGGGAGTATTTATTTCCATAATTGTAAAAAATCAAAGTTTCAGATAATGGTTAGAGGTAATTTCATCTAGAATCTTTATCATCCCATAGGCACATTACTGAAATATGACTTCTTATATAGTTTTAACAATAAAAAGTCCAGTCATGAATGTTTGATAGAAGGGTGATAGAGAAAGTCTGTATGGTGAGTCACTCTTCTAGCTCTCCCCTGGGGCCAAATATACACTGGGAAACTTTAAGGAGGTGTCACCCTGAAACTGGGTGACCTGGATGGTTGTGCTGCCCCACAAGAGTTGGGGGTGAGACTTCCCTATAAGAGGAGGTATGTCCTACCCCAGTCCAATTCTGAATAAGGACGAGGTTCACACAAACCTCCACCTGATCAGTTAATTTTACAGTGGGTGGTGTGGCTTCATGATGGAGGCAGCCAGACCAAGCTGTGGTTCACCTCTCACTGGTTGTCTGTCAGGCACTCTGGAACACTATCTGACTGATGAATGACTTTTATTATTCACAATTCAGGGATTAGGGAAAGGGGTGAAGGGCAGAGGGATTTTGGGGTGCTCTCTTCTCTATTTCTATGGGGTCTGTCACTTAGGACGGAACATTTGGGGTTTCCATTCCTAAGATTTTTCCCCTCCCCTTCTCATTCTGTTTCTATTTCTAGTTTTATGTTTCAATCCTTTTGATAATTGTAAGTTTTGACTGAAAGTGGGTCTCTCAGCAAGGTCGGGTAATGGGAAAAGGAGACTAAGAGATCACTCCCAAAATGGAATCCCAAAACTTATCTATCTCAATGGTTGAAGTCTTGATGGATGAGATAGAATGGAATGGCTTTGATCAGGGAATCAGGGTTTGAATTTCCAAAGAAATCCTTAGAAAACCCTCAGGACTGGATCTGAGCTGGGTTGTCCTCCTCCTCCCTCTTCCCAGTCCTCTGCCTGAAGACCTCTCCTCCCTCCTCTTCCTCGGAGAAATTCCCAAAATCCTCTCTGGTCTCAATTATCAGCAACTGTCACAACTGCCTTCTCTGGCTCCTTTGGTCCCCTCCCCCTTGCACAAATCCCATTTTTACAAGTTTGTTATATTTAACTAAATGTATGGTCACTAGAATTTGTGTTTGTAAAAGGCTGATTATGAAAAAGGTCATAAAATATTTATACAAAGGAAGTGCCTCTAGTTCATTTATAAACTAGGATGAAGGTCCAGATTGAATTGATTGATTAATGAGAAACATTGCATCCCTCATAATTTAAGAGAAAATATCATAATAAATCCTAGAATGCTTTGAATCTCATAATGAAAAGTAATGAGAAAATTACTTAGTAGCAGATAGAGAGTTTAAGGATTGGCCATTGGTTTGGTTGTCAGAGAGTTTAGGACATTTTATGACCTAACCAACACCACCTAGTTTAATGACGAATAGTTTCTTAACAATTACAGCTGACACAAAATGCAATAAAATGTCTTTGAAGGTAAAGGTCAACCAATACTAGATGTTTTAGAAAAATGACTAGCAAAGTTATTGAAAAGGGGGTTCTTGTCCATATACATGCATGACTTCTGGATTCTGCCTGAGGTCCTTGTGAACTCCAAGACTGTGAAAGAAACAATTATAAGCTTCACATGAATACAGTATTCACATGAATATTGAAAAGAATTGGCAATTAAGAATAAAGAATATATAATCACAGAATTTGAGAGTTGGAAGGGAATTTATTATCCAACTTGTCCCATCAATACCCAAAGTACATTCTCACTACACCATAGCTAAAAAGTGGCCACCTATTCAGTATTACCTGCCATGAATGAAGTCCTAAATATTCTTTACCTCCCATTGGTCTTTCAGCTGACTTTCTCAGAAACATTTCATGGAGAGCCCATGCCACAGCGTAGATGGTATTGTAGATGGTGTAACTTAAACCAGACATGGTCATATCAAAATAGTTCAGAGGCAACATCTCCAAAGAGGCATTTTGTGAACATATCTCTTGCTTTGGGTTTTCTTGTTGATCTGAGCATGAAAAAGCTGAGAGCCAGAATCCCTTAAGTAAGATATCATCTGCGTATTTAGAAGGTATAACTGTCTTAAGAAAAGTCTTGAACCCAGGAACTTCACTGATTAAATATGAAAATGTGAGAGCGCCATGGAAATAAGAACCATAATGAATGATGGGTCTCATGGTAATGTCCCAGTGAGATGTGGCAATCCATACCTTATTTGCTATGAAAAGAGGTATTTGTGAGTGTCTCAGAATCATTAATGAATCTGTGTCACCATGAATGACAATCACCTTGGTTGCTGATATTACTATCCTGGGCATGAAGTCTTCATGTGATTCCATATGTCTTCTCTCACTGACAGGGATTTTTTCTGTGAAGGACATACAAACTCCATTCTTTGCCATTTCCTCTCGCATTTCCCAGACAAATTTCTCACCTCTCATATCATCTGTAATAACCAATCCTATCCAATTCCACTTAAAATATACAATTAAGCGGACAACACCTTGGTGAAGAGAAGAATCTTTGGGGGCCATCTGATAGAGAAAAGGAAACTGGACTTTGTCACTAAGAACGGAATCAAATGGACCATAGCTGATCTAGAAAGAACAAAATAATGGATCAGTTTGAACTTGGTAATGCTAAGAGAAGTGAAGCAAGATGCAAATTCAGAAATGGGCATTTTTGTTGAAAAGAAAAATTATGTAGTTTTCTGTACACAATTTGTCATAAGTGGTATTTCAATCTCTGAAAGTCTCTATATTTATCATTCTCCTGAGTCCTCAAAAAGACAATGATTTCATGAATTCAGAGATTTGAGATACTGTTTTTACCTCTACTAAAGGCATCTTCTCTTCCCTATTCTTTCCAAAAGGACCAGAGTAAATTCTTACTTCTTTGTTTTCTCATTATCCATAGTAGATTTCAAAATAAATAGTTTACATATAATTGAAGATAGGGAAATGGTTTTCTTTTTTAGATAAAAGAAAAACACATGAAGGATACTGGGTATGTTTTTTATTTTGGGTCAAATACAATTCATCTATAGAGGTTTTACGTGGTTCAAATATATTTCAAACAAGAACATCTAATTATTTTCTTCTTGAAACGGGAATAAGAATTTATGGTTATTTGAAAAGAGTAATATGAGAAAAAGGAATATAGTGGAATCTAAACCAGTCAATAAGAAAAATAATTCCCATTACAATATAGATGAATAGTAGGAATACAACTTATGATTAAAGATCTCCAATGAATATGTCCTTTCTTCTTGTAAAGATAGCCCATTCCACTTGATGTATAATTGATATTTATAATTGTTAGGAAACAAAAGATATTTTCATCTAAACTAAATTTCCTTTTTGGGGGTAACTTTTGTTATAATAAAAACTTATACTCCTATCCACTAGATGTAGATGTAGATGGAGTACAGAGAGGATGAGATGACACCTCTCTCCTTTGTAACAGTTGCCCAGGCAGGATCCTTTAGGTCAATAGATGATATCCCTTCAGGACCCACCTGGGGTTAATTGATATTATTTAATGGGCTCTTCAGCTGGGTAACGTTGGAATCAGACTGTGTCTCTCCCTTCCCAAAGAAGCTTTTAATAACCACTTCAGGAAAGTACTTTAAACTTTGGTTGTATTTAACAAAGGGGGATAATGGGTTTGGATGGAGATATTGGGAGACCCTAATTTAAAATGATAATGATGAACCTCTAAACTGCAGGCAAGTGAATGAATTAAGATGATTAGCTTCTCTCTGGTACAGCCTGGCCAGGGCCACACCAGAGCAGGCAAACTGCTGTAAGATCTTTCAGCTTCTTCACTAGATGATAAGCCTAACCAGTTTGAGATATCCACCCCTTTACACCCTCTTCTTCTTCTCTTGCCCACTTCCTGGATCCCTCCCAGGCCCTGGGAAACCTAGATAACTAAGATGATGGATTTCCTAATTTCTAGGGGTAGTAGAAACAGAGATGGTGGTCTGGGTACAGGTTGTTGATGGTACAGGAACAAACAGGATGAGCTTGCAGGGTTGAGTTTGCAAGTCTCAATCCCACAAAGACCAGGATCCACTGATCTCAAGTCTCAGGGAAAGGTAAGAACCAAGAACCCCTGCCAGGGCTACCACGGTGTTTTTATAACCCCCCCCGCCCAGGCCAACTGCCCTCTCCTGTCTGCATGCCTCTCTGGGAACATTCCAATATCCAACTGATCCATCTGTCAATCACAGTGTGAACTCCTAGCTCCCAGAGATTCAATATAATACTTTCAAGAACTATTATTGGCTCTGGTTCTGAGTAAGAAAAAATCAATTCTTAAGGCTAGAAATAATCAATAAATTAATTGTCCAGTGATCTATCTTGGGGACCATATACTAATCCCTTCAGCATCTTGAGTCTTTAAATAAAAAATTGGATGCTCATTATTCAGCTCTCCCCAAAACATCTTTAATTGGTGGATACTTAATGAGGAGGTGGGATAATAATTTTCAGTCTCTCTCAGATCTCCCTCACAATGATGGGAAATCATATTCCTGATCATAGGATTATAATATTTCCATTATTCTTTAAAAAGAAATTAGTTTAAGTTTGGTTAAGATTGACCTCTCATCTATCTGAATGGAGGATTCGAGCATTTACTTGCATTACAGAATTAATATAACCTCTATACAAGTGTTAGTAAGAATTTTAGATAGAATCAGAGGAGTTTTTGAGGCAATAAAAAATAGACAATAAAGCATTCTTTTCTAAGTTAAATAGCTGCACAATTTTTTTAATCTGGAAAAGAAAATATTTCTATTTTATCCTCACTAAGTAATGGTATGATTATATCCTGGTTTTATTGATTCCTACTCATTGCTTAGTCATTCCCATACCATTCTCAGATATTTGAAAGACCTTATCTTATACACAGATAAGTAATTAACATTAGGCAGATGACAAGCCCAACCACTCATATACTTAGTTGTTTCTGGGTTATGGAAAAGTATAATTTTTGGTTGAATTGAATAGCTTAGATCATCCAAACTGGTAGATTAAAAGTTCCAGTCTAAGTCTAATAGGTGAATATTTAGTATTATGTCCATATATTTCACTGATCACTTGCCCTGATTATAGAAAGTTACCATAAAAAGAAAAAGTGAGGGGGTAGCTGTGTGGCTTAGTGAATTGAGAGCCTAGTCTAGAGACAGGGAGGTTCAGATATACTTCCTAGCTGTGTGACCCTGGGCAAGACTCTTAATCACCATTACCTAGCCCTTATCATTCTTCTTCCTTGGAACAAATACATAGTATTGATTCTAAGGTGGTAGGTAAGAGGTTAAAAAAGTGAGACATAGATATAGTAAGGAGAAAATTGTCCCTAATCTGATGTCTATTCTAGGCAAAAGTCATAGATAATCAATTGCATTGATGAAAATTCCTAAATCATACTCAGAATAATCTAGGTAGGAATATTTTACATTCAAGAGGAAATATCTATTTTTGAAGAGAAATTGAGAGAATAAGTCTTACTGTAGCCTATAACAAATTTGTTCTTTCAGCTTATCCTTTGAGACAGAACTCTTTCTATAGTCCACTGATGTCGTCCCTAAAGGTCTACTGGCAATATGAATCTTTGGTTTAGTATTATTTCTTGATGATTTTATCTAGAATCAGATTCAGAACAATATCAATTACAGTCTAATATAATTTTCCTTCTAAGAACAAGTTTTGCTAACCATAGCTTAGGGCTAAGTGAAGATTTCTCACAAATGTTGCAATAATAAAGTTTAATATACCTTAAAATCTTAAATCCTCTTTTAGAGTTTAAACTCATGCAGGTATAAAATCTATCACTAGAAATCAAGTAATTAATTACATTCTGAATATCACATATGTAGTGAATGTATAAAGCACCTTTAAAACCTTAAAACACTTAATACATATTAGCTATTGTTTTTCTGATATATAATTTCTATTGTTATTATTATTTTGGTTGATAAAGGCATAGAAAATTTGAGTTCAGTAACACTCACCTGTGGAAACTTGTAGAGGTCAAGCAGAGTCCCCATCTGGACAGAGAGAGCTGATGTGACTCCTCCAATAACAGCCACAGACTTGTCCTGGTTTCTGCAGCTATAGTTAGGCATGAGCCGTGTGTCCCCAGAAAGCCATTGTAGGGTACTCTGCAATGTTTTTTCATCACTGTGGTAGGTGTTGTAGAGGTGGAATCCCAGGGAAACGTTGGACAACAGATTGGGATTCCTATTAATCTCCTCTATAGCAAACACTACAGCCAGGGCCTGCTGATAATTTTTGTACAACCACCTGTGGAGGAGAGTGACAATAAAATATTATTAAACCATCACAAAGAATGTTTTTCAGAAGAAAGAATTCTCCAACCATGTGGGTCAAAACTAAGGACCTCCAAAGTTCTTCTTCTCTCTTCATTTGTATTGAAAATAGTCTCACCCATATGGCTTGATTCTCTCTCCTCACTTCTTGTGATTCCTCAGATGGTGATGAGAATTGGCTTTAAGTTCTTATGTGACTCTGCATTCATTACAAAAATAGGCATTGAGCATGTAATATATTCTAGATCCTATAGAGAATCTGCATGATTCTTGACTCTAGACGGTTTAAGATATATTGGGAGAGAGAATAAATACAGCAATAGCTGAAATACAAGGTGGCAGGGAATATGTTAAAGGTGAATGGCAGTGAGATCTAAAAAAAGGTGAGCAGAGGCCTCATAGCCCTGAAGAAATGAGGGAAGTGTTCCTTGAGGGTATTATTGGCCTTGAGAGGTGAAGGAAGATTTGGATATATAGGTATATGGAGAAGATGCCATTCCAAGGGGAGGGAATGATAGAAATAAGCTCATATAGGTCTAGGAATAAGAGATATAGTACATTTGGGACCTTGGTTGCCTTACTCAAGTCCTATATGATATCTGTAAGAAAAGGTGAAGTGCTACCTAAGTCTTTCCTCTCTCTTCACTTCATTCTCTTCCTGTACTGGATGTGAGAAAAATAGAAGACCAAAATCATTTCAGAAAATGTGACTAAATTCCTTCTTTGTTCATTTTCCATTGAATTAGAATCTAAAAGGAGAGAAGAGCCCTTACCATCACCAAAGTGTGCTACTCTCAAGAAAAATTCTAATACTACATAGAGTTTAAAAAAAATTTAACTTTGAATAGGATTTTTATTAAAAGTTTCAGCAAGGGATGATAGAACCTTCTCATCCCTTTAAACCAAACCACTGAATCTGCCTCATAGATGAATAACAAATAAATGAAACAAAATAGATACATTAAAACATTAAAAAGTAAAACAATGATTAAAATGCTTTAGTGATTTTGTCTTTTAGATAAAAATAGAAACAAAAAATTATTTTTAAGAGGAAAGAAAGAAATCTAGGGAAATTTAAAAAGTGACAAAAGATAAGACAGATATAGGGAAACATTTGGCTACAAGAAGATAGAGAATAAGATGTCAGTGTCCTCATCTGCCAAAGAACTGTCCAATGTATCTCATAGTTTCTTTTCCACAACCAGATAGATGAGAAGATAGAATCAACTGCTGACCTATTTATTCTCTGCTCTCACAAAGTGAAATTGTCTAGGAATTGGTTTATTTTTGTTTGAATTCCATTCTCAGAGTGCAGGTTTTCAGAGGTTTATATGTGAGTTTGCACTGCTACACACAGAGTTCTTACTATGGAAACTTGTGTTTCTGAAAAGAGAAATAATACAGGGCAAAGCAGAAAACCAAGGTCTGACCATGAACACAAAATGCTAAAACAGCTTGTCCAAGTCCCAGAAAAGAAATCCAGTTTCACTTCTCTCGGATAGTTCCAGTTCAGCAAAACTAACCCAGAGAAACAAAAGCAAATCCCTCCCATATCATCTAGAGAAAATAAAAGTACTCTAGACAACACTGAGAAATAGCAAGCATTCCACTAAAATAATTTATAAATCTACCTCAGTACTTGTTATGATAGTATCCTGGGCATACCTTTCTCTTCCCAATGAACTAAAATCTTCTGAGCCCTCAGTTTCAGACTCTGCCCAAGGCTTATCTAGTTAACTTTGTTGGGGTTTTATAATATAGACTGCTCTATCATGAATATGTAACTAGTGACAAGAAGAATAGAGGAAAATGATAAATTCATATATTCACAAGACCATAAGGTATTTACCAGTGATTGGTGGAATGGGAGGAATATACTATCTTCAATGAAGGAGTTCCTAATATTCCCTAAAAGTTGTGATCAGACAGGTAAATGTGGAGAAGAAATGAGGAAACTTTAATTCCTGTGGATGGGGAAAATGTTTTGCCCTATCTATAGACTCAATAGAATACCTCTGTGCAGGGCAAAGGATTCAAGAACTTCTGCCGCATCTGGGAATTAATTTAATTCCAATAGCATGGAGTCCATTTTCACTGCTCAAGTATCAACATAAACTCAGCATAGGGGAGGGAGGGTGATAAAAGACTGAGCCTGCTCTAGACAGAAATTCCTATGTATGGACCTTTGCGACAAGATTGAGGAGAGGGAAGTAGAGGAGGTTTGTGTTCAACTTTGAAAGGTACTCAGTCATATGGGAAAATGGCAAAAATAATGAAAAATTCAAAGAAAAAAAGAGGGAGATAATACCCATTGTGTCATGCTGCATGGGCTTGCCCTTCTATCCTGTCTATAAGGATATTGTTTTTAATGATCATGCTGAAAATATGCTCAGACAGATAGAGTGGCGGCACTTACTGATAAGGTTGACAAGCTTTGTTAGGAGGACTTTCAAAGAGTTTTGCTCCTGTAACCTGGTTCACTTCAACTGAGAACAAGGATAAAAATATTCCGAATACCACATTCCCATCTTGAGAAACAATGGGGCTAATCTGGTGGAAGCAGGGCAGCTTCTCTTTTCTGTGCCCAGAACCATTAGACTGCAACAGTAGAAACATGAGAATGGAAGAAAACAGATGAAATGTGCTTCTCTGTATTGAAGGCAACATCTCCGTGAAACTTCTCCAAGGTTCAAAGCCTGGAAATGCTAAGGAGCCACTTAGACTAAGGTAAAGTCAGGTGCCTAGTCAAGGACTGATGCTGAACTGTCCAACAACAGAAATGATCTGTCCTTCTATAGATGTCCAGACTCTTAACTAGCACACCTGAGGGAACACAATAAGACATTAGTCAAGTCCTCATCCAAGACAAGGACAAGAGTTCAAGAGAAACAGGCATTTTATAGTTGTCCAACTTTTCGACTGGACTCTGGCTCCAGTACCCTTATGTTTGGATAAATCCTACTCCATCCTCCAAAGAGAAGTGTTATTTCATGAAGAACTCTGGGGACCAGACTGCCTGGGGCATCTCCAGCTGAGTCTCTACATCCAAGGGAAAAACATAAGTGCAAAATTATGTTTTAGACCTGTTCCTCCTTGTTACCAGCAGATGCTATAGTACAGAAGTGCAATCCTAGGAAAGTAATTTTTGTTTCCTAGGTTCAGCAAATGGCCTGAAAACTAATGAAAAATTCCCTTGTAGGTGACATGATTAAAAGAACAACCATCAATGATACTAATTTCCTTGATGGCCTGTAAGTCTGCCTTGATGTTCTCTCACTTCCCTGTGCTGGGTGCAGTGTAAGCCAGATCTTATACTCAGGACTGAATGTAATCTATTCTGAAAACATATTATACGATGTACAATGCTCACAAAACCCCTCTCCTACTTCTGTCCTCACTCTTTGGAAGAGATCAAAGCATCACAGTCTCAGAGATAAAAGGGGCCTAAGAGTTGTTTAGTATCATAGATTTATGGCAGAATTCTCCTTTCCAGTGACTTGCATTAGGAACACATGTATTCCCTACCTGAGTAAGGCTATGACAGGGTCTGGGGTTACATTTTTTGCTCTATTAATGTTGAGAGTAAAGAATTTACAGCTGCCAGAGACTCTGGAGGTAATCTTATTTAATGCCTTCATTTGATAGATGAGGAAACTGAAGCTCAGAACAGTAAAATGAGTTACTTCTATTTACACTTTGTGTAGCAGATCAATTCTAGTCTTCTTACTAACTCTAAAACTTTTAATATTTTTAATGTCTATTAATTTCCCCTAGAGAATTGCACAAACCTAGCTCATCCACTCTGTCCATTAAGCCCCATTACAATGCTTTTGCCTTCAGAGATCATCAGGGTTATAAGATACTTCACCGATCATAAAGCATAAGATATCAGAAATATAACTCAGCATTCCGGTATGTGGGGCTAAATCCAGCAGAGGAACAAAAGGAATACAAATCTTTTTTTTTTTTTTTTTTTTTAGACCCTTAACTTCGGTGTATTGTCTCATAGGTGGAAGAGTGGTAAGGGTGGGCAATGGGGGTCAAGTGATTTGCCCAGGGTCACACAGCTGGGAAGTGGCTGAGACCGGGTTTGAACCTAGGACCTCCTGTCTCTAGGCCTGACTCTCACTCCACTGAGCTACCCAGCTGCCCCGGAATACAAATCTTAAGATAGGTTGAAGTCACTGGTTAAAAGACTATAATGTCTTAATATTACCACTGATAATGGGCATCCCATGTGGCCTTGGGGAGGAAGGAAAAGCACAATAGTGTGGATGAATGATTAGATGGATTGATGGATGAAAAATGAAAATGCATTTTATTACTCACTGTGTTACACTCTCCTAACACAAACACCATAGCAAAGATAGATTTTGCTCTCAAGAAACTTACATTCCAATAGAGAGAAACTACACATATAGGGGAGTGGTGGCAGTGAAGTCTGGAGGGAATGATTCTGTTTCAGGCATGTTGAGTCTATGGGAAAATAAATTTAAAATGTTCACTAGGCATGTCAAAACATCTGGTAGGATCTTTTTCTACCTTATGTCTGTCAACCAGTAATTAGCTATCCTTCCCAATTGCTCATCTTCTGCAACTTTTACAAGTTTAGCAGCTGGATAACACAGTGGATAGAGCATTGGGCTTGGAGTAAGGAAGAAATGAATTTAAATACAACCTCAAATACTAGCTATGAGACTCTGGGCAAGGCATTTTACCAGACTCATTCTTTTTAAAATGGGGCTTATATTGAAGCATGATACTTTTCACTCTATTTTCATCAATAGGTGTTGTTTTTAATCATATATGTCTTATTCCACAACATGATATTTATTGAAATGTGGATTACATAATCAAACAGATATTACCTATATCAAATTGCTCATCATTTCAGGGAGGGGAGAGAGGGAAAGAATTTGTAACCAAAATATGAGAAAATGAATGTTAAAAGTTTCTTTGATATGTAATTGAGATAAAACAAAATATTACTAAGAAAAAAAATGAGGCTCTTATATAATACTACCTGCCTTTGTGGTTGTCATGAGGGATGACAAGATCAGATAATATGTATAAAGTTTTTTCAAAATCTCAAAGTATTATATAAATGTTAATGACTATTACTAAAGTATTCTGTTTACTACTCAGTCTAAGTAGTTGACAAGCAATCAATAGAAATTATGAGTAGTAAAGACACAATAACTACTTATTGGATTTAGCCATTTAATCAGTTCTGATCAACTTAATTATACTATCAACTAGCTCTTCATTTTGTTCTTAGGGACAGCTCAAGATTGCCAGATGCTTCACCAAAATTCAGGTGTGTATTTACTGTATTTCCATCAAACTTTCATAGTAGATCTCCACAAAGCTCTAAAAGGTCTACTATTTTCCTTTTATCAAGTTTTTGTTCTGAACTCCATCTCCTACTCTTTTTCCTTCTCTCTCAGCTCTATGATACTATTTCTCATTATAGTCTCTTTAAATCCAGGTGAAGAGTCAAATTTCTACATGGATCCTTGTTTTCATCCCTTTCACATTTTCAGGCCTCATTTTTTAAATATATAAAGAACTATGTGAAATTTAAATGAATACAAGTCATTCTCCAATTGACAAATGGTAAAATGACATGCATAAACAGTTTTAAAATGACAAAACCAAAGTAATCAATAATTATATGGAAAAATGTTCTAAATCCCTTTTGATTAGAGAAATGTAAAATAAAACAACTCTGAGGTACCACCTTATACCTATCAGACTATCAGATTAGTGAATATGACAGTAAAGAAAAGTGATAAATGTTGGAGGGGATGTTGCAAAATCAGGACACTAATGTATTGCTGGTGGAGTTATGAGGTGATCCATGCATTCTGAAGGACAATTTGGAGTTAAGCCCAAAGAGTTATAAAACAATGTATAACCATTGATCTAGTAATATCACTTCTAAGTGTGTATCCAAAAGAGAAAAAAGTGGGTAAGGATCTACCTGTATAAAAATATTTACAGCTGCTCTTTTTGTGGTGATGAAGATTTGGAAATTGAAGGGATGTCTATCAATTGGTGAATGCCTGAACGAATTGTGAAATGTGAACATGATGGAATACTATTGTGCTGTAAGGAATGCTATTTTCAAATAGTGCTAGGAAGACCTACATAAAGTGATGAAGAATGTAATAAGCAGAACCAGGAGAATTTTATACACATTATCTGGAATATTGTGGAATGATAAACTTAGCTATTATCAGCAATACTGTTTTACAGCACAACTCTGAGGGATTTATGACAAAGAATGGTATCCACCATCAGAGAAGGAACTGTTGGAATTGGAATGCAAATGAAAGCACAAGATTTTTCACTTGTTTATTTGAGTATATATTTTGGAGTTTTGGTTTTGTGTGATTATTCACAATATGGAAATACGTTTTGCATGATAAAAGTGTACAACCCAGATAAAATTGTTTGCCAGCTCCAGGATGGGTAGGGGAAGGCAAGGAGAGAAGTTGGATTATATAATTTCAGAAAACTTATATGGAAATTTATTGTTACATATAATCTGCTAAAAATAAAATAAAGACAATTTTGAAAAAATAAAAACTGAAAAGGCAAAAAAGAATGTTTCTTTTCAGTGACCTTTTGCATCAAATAGCACTGTGGCAGAAGCAGCTTGAGAAAATGATCAGAGTTCTTTGTAAATAAAGTCTGCTATTTATGTACAAATCTAGGCAATATATGTAAAAAAAATTGAACACCATATCCCTCAATTAAAAAGATACAAAAAGAACCATGAGGAATGTAGTAAAGCAAACAAAACATTCCAGTTATTCTTGACATCCTTAAGCAACAACTGAAAGTGAAAGTAAAAAAAAGTGAAGGAGACAGAATGATTCAAAGCAGCACAAAGATCAAAACAAATAATATACAGTAACAGGCTACAGAAAGGATGTTTGAGAATTGTCTGGATAAGGTGAATCCATGTATAGCCTATCACTTTCTCTGCAAATGATAGTCCTAAAGAGTTGACTAGAGTATTAAGAAGTTAAATAAGTGAGACTTCCGGGTTAAGATGGCGGCAGAGTAAGAAGCAGCTCTTAACCTCTCCTGACCGAAACACACAAAACTCCTCAAGGGGACATAAAAACAAGTCCAGACGAACGGAGGAACCCCACAACAGGGCACAGCGTGGAAGGTACGTGGAATCGAGACATTTCCAGGCTAAAAAGGGCTCTCACTCAATCGCGAGCTGAGCAACCGCCCCACCCCCACCCCCTCCACACTCACCTATAGCTCCGAACCCAGCTAAAAAGAAATAGAGCAAGTTTGGGGCACCCATCGAGTCATCGGCAGCTCCGGGACCCGTTCCTGAGAGCAGCAAGACTGAGGACCCCATTAAGTCAAGAAC
>NC_058130.1:723143223-723162215 GCF_016433145.1 Gracilinanus agilis | reverse complement strand
TGGTACCTGAGGTCTGAGATCTGTTTTTTTCCAAGGTCAAGCCCCCTAGTGGACCCCCTTGCTTGATCCTCTGCAGGAGGTTCCTTTACAAGTCTCAGGGCGCTGCTTCCACAGTCGTATACCCGTCTGCACTGGTTCCCCACTCAGGTTTTCAGAGCTTTAGTTCCTGGCTGTGTCTGCCTCCACCCACGCCTCCGCCAGTGCCTGTGCGCTCTGCACTGGGCGTCCTCTCTCTGCCCTCGCGCTCAATAAGCTCTGGCTTTTTGGGTTCCTAAATCTTGCTGCTCTCAGGAACAGGCCCCGGAGCTGCCAATGACTCGATGGGTGCCCCAAACTTGCTCTATTTCTTTTTAGCTGGCTTCAGAGCTATAGATTTTGTGTGTGGAGGGGGTGGGGGTGGGGCGGTTGCTCAGCCCGCGATTAAGTGAGAGCCCTTTATAGCCTGGAAATGTCTCGATTCCACGTACCTTTCACGCTGTGCCCTGTTGTGGGGTTCCTCCGTTCGTCTGGACTTGTTTTTATGTCCCCTTGAGGAGTTCTGTGTGTTTCGGTCAGGAGAGGTTAAGAGGTGCTTCTTACTCTGCCGCCATCTTAACCCAGAAGTCATGGCTCAACATACAATTTTTATTGTAGATAATGAATCAAGTTATACATTGACAAAATCATTTGATTGACATTCTGTGAATAACAAAATATGCAAAGCTTTGGCAAGAATAATTCCTTATGGATTTGCTGGGTTGGAGTTTGCTTCCCATCTGCAAGGTATACACTTGCATTCCAATTGCAAAAGAATCGTCAATTATTTTTAACCAATCAGATTTAGGCATGATTATTCTTTTTTTTTTTAAACCCTTAACTTCTGTGTATTGGCTCCTAGGTGGAAGAGTGGTAAGGGTGGGCAATGGGGGTCAAGTGACTTGCCCAGGGTCACCCAGCTGGGAAGTGTCTGAGGCCAGATTTGAACCTAGGACCTCCTGTCTCTAGGCCTGACTCTCAATCCACTGAGCTACCCAGCTGCCCCTGTGATTATTCTTTTTTTAATGAATCAATTGTATAATTAATCAGAAAGTTATTTCTTGGCTAGATGATTACACAATCACACAATTACACAATTTCAGATTTCAAAGATTTCAAAGATACAATACCTGAGAACTGATCCAAATGTTATTTCAATACAGTCTTTCATTTTTCAATATTTTTCAAAGGTGAATTTGTTCTGTTGTTTTCTGTTCTCTGGGGTTTGACAAGAATACTCCAGAGGTAGCCTGCTCTAATTTTTCATTCCTTGTCCTCCCTTCTCTCTGTATTGGCATTCTTCATCAAAGATCAGAGAAACGTGGGGCTCCCTTGCAGACACCTGTGTGTATGATTTGTGAAACCTGGAGTTTCTGTTAGGGTACCAAAGTTTTCAGCATTAACTCACTAATTGCTGTTGTGAGGGAGTGAAAGGAAGGTAGATAGGAGGAAGGATAGGTGGGAGAAAGGAGAGAGGAAGGTAGAGGAAGGGAAATGAAAATAGGGGTCCCCAGCCCCAGAAGGGGGAAATTGACCAGAGCCTTTCAGGGCTCAAATAAAAAATCAGAGAGCAACTTAGGGTTTAGAATAATTAGGTTTTATTTAAATTAGAAAAGGGAAAGGTTAGGTAGGGAAAGAGGGTTTCCTCTGCCTCCCAGGTATAGAGAGTCCAGGATCAGAGAGAGCCAAAAGGAGCCCCAAACTTTGCTCCTATACTTTCTCCTACACCTCCCACAAAGGAAGTGGGAGGTGTCGGGGAAGTTGTAGCAGGAAGTCCTGGGAGACATAGTCTCCCAGGGCTTAGAGTAATTTTTAAATGACACACTGGTTTGTTGTAAGGTGATTTTAGGGGAATTCCTGTATCTTGACTTCTATATTTGGGGTTTTCCTAGGGGTTTGTTGGGGGGCCTGTAAGGGCTCTAATAATAGCCTCTAATGTTCTTCCATATTTCCCTGGGGCTGTGTGGGGGTATTGATCACAACAATTCCAATAATAAGGAGTGCCAACAAGAGAAGAGTCACACAGGGGAAACTGAGTTGGGGGTCCCCATCCCTCCTGAGACTGCCATGCACTTCCTCAAGGTCCCCCCTGTGACCATATCAGACAGGGTGGGCTTTGATGGCCCCTGGCATTTCCCCATTTCCTTTTTAATTGAAGTGACTTCAATTCAATTTGGACTTGATATATGCTAGAACCTAGGGATCTGATGTAGACTGGGAAGCAAAAAAGAATGATAAGGCAAGGGTAAATCCACAGACACTAAGGGTATGAAGCAAGTCATTATGGGAAATGAAGGAAGAAACACCATCATAAAAGGAAGATGCTATAGAGGAGGCTGAATAAAGGGAAGAACTTTTCCTAATCAAATCTATAATAAGTTTTTGGTGTAAGGTGTCTGTATTAAGTGTGGCTCTACTATGCTATGTTATCTTCTGGTGGAATAAGTATGGGGTTAAGTTGAGCTAATGGAAGGGGAAAAGCACTTTGAAAATTTACATTTGTTACAGAAATAATTATACCCAATATCAGAACACAAGGGTTTATATCATTATAAGTTACATTTTTTCAAAGCAGCTGAATCACAACAATATTAATAATTGGGCTGGGGTTAATAGTTAAGATCGATCAGTCTTAGGGAGGCTTGCCACTTCCAGGGTTTGCTCTGCCATGTGAATATTTCTTCTGGCTTATCTCCAAATCATGGGCTTCGGGGACTGGGGTCTTTGATGTTGTCATCTCGGTTGTTTCATAAGTTCAGTTGTTCCTGAGAAGTTCTCTGCTGTAGGTGTTCATTTCCTGTGTAAATAAAAACAAAATCTTGTCCCCATATTATAATTCTGGGGTTTTTGTTTATTTGTTGGTTACTCCAATTTATGTTCAGTGATTACAAATGAATTAATTTACAAGAGATTCATTATAACTTTCATTGAAACAAAAACTTGGGGTGAGGTATAGTCTGTTAAGTAAGTAGTGGAACATATTTGTTTGCTCTACACATTTAAATTTCTGGGGCTTAAATTATTATTTCACTTTACTTTGAATATAACAATTTGCTTTGAGAGGAAAAGGCAGGGAAGGGATTACAACATTGACTTCAGGTAAGAGTCGGGGTTATTAATTAGTCATGTCTTTCTTTTGAATGGTGGATACAGTTCAATCAATGATTTCTCAGATAACTATACCTGAATTCAAAATTAAAAAATAATATTGTTAGCAGTTCTAATGATTTTTACCTTAAACAACAATTTTTACCAATTGTATCTGAGAAGTTTCCAAGATTTACATATACAACGAAAAGTTTTGATTTTACAAGTCATGGTAACTAATTTTTCTTTTCAATAATTTCCCAGTTTTTTCTTAGTTTCAATACTCACTAACAATGTTTGAACTATCTGGCAATTCTTCCCATTTATACAGAAAAAGGGTTAATAATTTTGCTGGGAATTAAGTTTCCATTAATGTTATCTTGATTGATGATGGCTGGTACAGGGGCTAGTCAGTAACTTAGCCAATTGTCATAGCCAATTTACTTTAAAATTTTAGTTCACAATACAAATCATATATCATCATAAGTAAACATGATCAATTTCTAACAAGTTGCTTTTACACGTAGTTTGCATTTAAACACATTATTTTCCATTTTTTAAAATAGGTACATGTTTTAGGAACACACAATATATAACAATTTTGCCAAAAGTCCAATATTTGTAACTGCTTAGTTTGCAGTATTATTTTCTATACCATATCAAAATTTAATGAGGCTGCTATTCCACACCTTAGGTTTTAAATTTACTCTAAGGAAGGGGTTAATAGGTTTGTAGAAAGTTCTAAGTTTTTAGAATTAAGGAAGAATCTTTTTCTTTCTAGCAACCTTGTTTTTCTGATCCTCTTTTGCTATTTAAATTATTGTACTTGTAAGATTTGTATGTTTTGATTTTGATATTAAATTAATTTCAATGGATATTGATTTAAAACTTCAGTACTTTCAAATAGATAACTCAAGATATTCTTACATCTGCAATGAATAGTCTTATTCTAAGTCCTGTATGATTTCTGGGATGGTCAAATTTTTCTAGTCAAATGCATTATTCATTTATGCTGTTTACATATCACATTAGTCCTTATCCAATTCAGGTGAAAAATAAATTTTCTTTACAGTATAGCTGTATACATAATTTTATGTGTAATTATTAATTAACACATTGTATTTTTATGAACATTAATTTTCAATGGCATTTCAAATTAGTATTTTTTTTTAAACCCTTACCTTCCGTCTTGGAGTCAATACTGTGTATTGGCTCCAAGGCAGAAGAGTGGTAAGGGTAGGCAATGGGGGTCAAGTGACTTGCCCAGGGCCACACAGCTGAGAAGTGGCTGAGGCCAGATTTGAACTTAGGCTCTCCCGTCTCTAGGCCTGACTCTCATTCCACTGAGCTACCCAGCTGCCCCCTCAAATTAGTATTTTGATAATACTTGAACTTCTTATTTCCTTAATATCTTTAATTTTTACATTTTGATCTCAATTCCAATTTACCCAAATAACCTTTAAGGGATAGTCAGACAATCAACACAATAGAAATTATTTGACTAAGATCTAGTATCTTAAGTCTTAGTTTTAAGTTGCCATGATAGACGTTAATTTTTTCTTTTTTGTAATATTTTTTGGAATAAGGATAACCACTTAAATTGAACCAAATCTTTGTATAGGATGTATCATAACTTTTTAACTTTGAAATTTAATAAAATGGTAATTTTAGAAATTTTTGAAAATTTAGAAAGCTTTAGGAAATTTCTAAACAATTTTTTTCTTTGTATTAACTGTCTCTTTTTCTCTATATTTCTTTTTTGTTTTATAAGTGGACCTAAACTATTTAATTTAACCCAATATTTAAATTTAAAACAATTCTGTTGATGTTTTACATTTTAACCATTTATTAGTAAAATCTGTTGTTTCCCTCTTTTAAATATAATTTGTATTCCAATTGTGGTGAATTAGGGAAACCTGAATTTTTGAACAGTATTATAGATGTTATAAAGTTGATATTAGCTTCTTATTAATTTTTCACTTTATAGAGTTTAAGTTGGCACAAGTTTCTCAAGCAGTTATGCTTCAGTGGTCACTACCTATCTGAGTCTGTTTCACAGGTGGCTAGTCTACATACTTTGTTCTTACCCATAATAATATTTTTCTAAAACAAATTGCATCTTATTACTTAGATCATGTATTTCTTCTCATACATTGCACATACCTTTAAAATAATTTTTGTATCCTACTTAATTACAATGCTGTTCAAATTTCTATATTGATAATATACCAAATTCTTAATGCATATATCATTTTTGTGTTTACCAGTTTTTGAAACCCTAATGTTAATTATATTTTTACTTATTGCTTAACATAATGGTACATGTTTGAGAGTAACAATGTTACATGCTCATGTGTCTACCCAAAATTTTTGATTTTGCAAAATTTAGCTGAAATTCCATTTTTTAGCTTGTAGTCAATTATCACGAATGAATATTTACACTGTACCATCAGTACCCATTCAAATCCTTAGCAAATATGTATTCTAATGGGTAGAGAAAGGGCCATGAGTTTTGGGAAAAGTGGGCAATGTTTTTTGGCTTCTCAAAGCTAATTCCTGCTGAACTGGGGTGGCATGGATGATTCACTCTCAGCACATGATTTTCTCATGGACCAGTCTCTGTCTAAAAGGATCTAATTTTGAAATGTAAGCCAACTGCATTGTCTTAATACTTTTTAAATTAAATTTTCATTGACATCAGTATGATCTTTAAACAACTTACAGTTGTTTAAAGAAGCTTTTTCACTTTTTGGTAAGCACTGAGTTGGATTGATGGTTTTGACTAGCTAGGAAAGTTTGAGTTGCAAACTTAATTTGCAAGTAGGAGTTGGATAGATGGACTGTACACAATTGAGAATCACTGCTTTCTAGGCAGCTGTCTAAATGTTGTTTTCCTTAGATTGCCTTCTAAAATAATTTGTGATTTTCATAAAATATATATCTTAGTATTTAACCTGTTGATAGAATCCAATGATGGGATCAATTTGTCCCTTTATCTGTCTTTTAGATTTCTACATTCCCTTTCTCATGGCCATTGAGAAATGGAAGGAGAAATGTTTGACAGATGAGTTTATTTGACTCTTACCTTAATGAGAGCATAGAATAAGATGTCTTTCAACCAGTTAAATTATCTTAGAGTTTTAGGAGATTCAGGAATCCATAAAAATGTCATTTCCTGAATTTTCCAAATGGTCTCTGGCTGTCTCCTTCATTCTTCTGGAATGAATGGAAAAGAGAGAGAGAGGTTTATTTTTCCCAGAATGTAACCCTCCCATTGTGATCACAGACAGACAATGTATGGACATATTAGAGAACATAAACATAGACTGATAACTGTGGCTTTTAAAATTATTGTAATCCCTGGGAGACTACAACTCCCAGGACTCCCTGCTACAACTACCCTCAAAACCTTCTACTTCCTTTGTGGGAGGTGTCAGAGAAAGTATAAAAGAGAAAGTTTGGTGCCTTTTCACTCTCTCTACCCTGGAGTCTCAGCTCTGCTCCTAGAACCTGGAGGCTGGCTGACTCTCTTTGATCCTGGACTCTCTCTACCTGGGAGACCCTTTCCCCCAACCTAATCTTTCTCTTTTCTAATTTAAATAAAACCTAGCTATTCTAAACCCCAAGTTGCTCTCTGATCTTTTATTTGATCCCCGAAGGGCTCTTGTTAATTTCCCCCTGCTGGGGCTGGGGAATGCTACCTTCCTTTCCCTTCCTCTACCTTCCTCTCTCCTTTTTTCCTTCCTTCTACCTTCCTATCTACCTTCCCTTCACCCCCTCACATAACACAAACAATATACCCAAGGTATTTCATGCATACTCTGACAACACAGAACATTAATTTTATAAACTATATCCTTTTTTTCATCCTGGCATAGAGATCAATTGTTACAAATCATATCTATGTGACTAAAGAAATCTGTGGAAAAAAGGAGGCTTGTTAATAATGAAGGAAGAGAAAGTAAAAGAATGCAATGTAGTTATCTAATTAACAGGCTTTATACATTTCAAGAATTATTCAGAAAATGGGTTAACTTTTTGCAAGAAGCTAGGCTGACATTTGACATATCTTAGTTCTAAATTAGTTTTCATGCTCCAATATATTTCCTAAAACAAACATACTTTTCTTCTGCACTTTTTTTCTGCATATTACTATGAAGTGGCTCTGATACCTGCCTGAATAATTCCCATGCATGCCACATTGCTGGAGAAATTTTTTGTTTGATAACATATCTATCTATGTACATGAGCTTTAGAAAGTGTTTGATTTAATTAAGTGCAGTGCTTCTTGGTTTTTGAAAACTGTTAAGACTTTTTAAATGGTCTGTAGTTATTACTAAATGGACTCTTTCCAAAGGGGAAAGAAAAAGAACTGTGGGCAGAATTGTTTTTTTCTGCCTGGAAAATAAATTGTGGAACAGCTAGCCCTTTCTGGAAGTGGAGGGGAGTGAAAGAAAAACTTTGGCTGTTTTGAATTTTGCCCTTTCTGAGAGACTGCATTATATATGAATTGTTTTAAATCTTACTTCCTTAGATAGAGAAAAATACCTAGGAGGGGATGGTGTCCTCAGTGGTTGTTTGACCCAAATGTAAAAGCTCCAGTTGAGATTATTATAATGAGCTGCCTCATCAGAATTTTGGTTTGACACTGAAACCTTAAGGACTTCAGCTCTAGAATTCCGTCTGGCAGACAAGTTAGAAAAGGTCTATGTGAGACATGTAGCCTTGTGTGGGGGATCTAAAGCATCCTTAAAGAGAGTCCAAAAAGCAAAAGTCTCTACTGGGACCTATTCTGGTCCATGTTCAGTTTAATAAGATTTTAAATCAAAGCTAATTTTTTCCCATGTTTCTAAATCTACCATTCTCTCATCAGGAAACCACAGACTACAAATTTGAATAATAGTTAACTGCTGCTTACTGTGTGTAATCATTTCAATAAATAGTTTTCTTTCCTTTGATCCACTATGTTCCATAGCATCCTATTTATCTTAAAAGTTCTGAATTACTCATCCCTCTTTCCTTGCACCAACTCTCAGGGGGCCTGTAACACCTCGGATGGAAACCTAGCCATCTGTTGGGAAGTGTCCTCAGGTTTTTTTGAATGGGGTTTGGGGGGGCTTACCTATCCAAGAGTCCCTGTTTGGAAACCAACATGTGGGAGTCAAACTCCCACAGGTCCAGGTACTCCAGGAGGAGGGATGGATTTGGCGCTTTAAGATGAATGAGAGACAGTCACTCTGAACTTCAGCCAGAGCCAGGCATCATGGAGACTGCCCTGGTTAGCCTTGAGCTGCTTTATTTTTTATACCCTATTTATAAGATTACATACATGTTAGCATGGTTTTTCATTCTCACCATACATCTTTTCTCAGAGATAATGGATTAAGTCATACATTAACTTTGTTACTAACAACTTTTCTTTCTCCAGTAACTTTCAATATTTTTCAAAGTTGTGTTTGACATGTCTCCTAGGCTATGGGGTCGAGAAAACAGTTCAGTGGAATGGGACATACTTAGCCTTTGAAGGCAATTTCTCCATTTTCATCCATTGTCCTTTTAAGTTAACATGATGAATCAGGGAGGCATATTGTTTCTTAATTTCCCATTATGTAAGTTTCTGTGCATGGGAATGGAAAAGCCAGGTACAGTTTTCTTGAGGATTAACTGATTAATTGCTGGTTTGTTATGGGGTGGCTTTAGGGGAATTTCTGTATTATTACATGTAAAAGTTGGATGTTCCTAGGAGTCTGTGGGGGCCTATAAGGGCTCTAATAATAGGCTATACTGTTTTTCTGTATTTTCCTGGGGCTGAGTGGGGATATTGATTATAATGATTTCAATAATAAGGAGTGTTAGTAAGACAAGAGACACACAGGGGTATCTGAGTGGGGGTTTCCATCCTCCCTGGAATTTGCTGTGCAGTTCCAGGATGCCACCTGTGACTTTATCATACGAGATGGGTTTGATGGTTCCCGGCATAAATTGGTATACACATCTTCCATTTTCATCTAATTTAGGCTTCTTTATAGGCAAAATCAGTGTATGAAACTCAGAAAAGCAAGGTATAATTATCCCTTTTTGGATTAGGGATTCAATGATTGGTCTTATACCTTCTATTGCTTCCTTAATCAAAGGATATTGAGGCACACAAGGAAGTGGTCCTTCCTTTGTCCTCACCTGGACTGGAGTAGCTGATTTCAATAATCCTTATATCTGTGGATTATCTTGACCACAACTCCTTAGGAATATCCTCGGGTATTGGATAGATAGTACCTAAGTTATCCTCTGTACTGTTGGAATCTAAGAATAGCAATGGAAAGGCTTTCAGAGATTCCTCTGGGAGATTTAAGGATACGACACCAGATTCAGTACATTGGGTAGTTGCTCACAATTTATGTAGCAAATCTCAGCCTAAAAGGTTCATTGGGCATTCTGGCATACAGAGAAAAGCGTGTTCCACAGATAAAGGTTTAGGAGTTATTATTTTTGGTTGTAATTTAGCTATTTTATGAAGTTTGCCTGTAGCACCAACAACTTCCATTGTACCAGCAGCTCTACAATTCTCAGGAAAACTTTGCAAAACTGATTTACTAGCTCCTGTATCAACAATAAGGTCATAGATCTGGTCTCCAATAGTTACAGACACATGTGGTTCTGTGCTATTGGGAGGTTGGAAAGTTTCCAACACAGGGGCTAAAACAGTAACATCAGAACAAAGATCAGCTATTTCCTGTCCATCCAAATTAACATCCTTTTGAATTACAGAATTTCCCTAGGATTTTGCACCGTTAACACTTTCATTGTTCTTTTTCTCCTCTATTTTGGTATCATTGTCCTTATTAAAAATCAAATTATCCTTAATCAAATCACAATTTCCATTATTCTCCTTAATTACACAATCACTAGAATTTCCAACACAATTTTCCTTTTTCTCACAATTATTTGCAATACTAATTAAACTATTATTAACACCAAGTAAATTATCATCAATCTTATTTAAATTAACACAAACATTAGTTAAATTACCACTAAAATCACTTAATTTAGCACCAACAACATTTAAATAATATTATTGATTTCATTTAAAGTACCATTAACACTGATTAATATCATTATTAATTAAATTAGTATTAACACCAATGAAATCATTATTAACACCAATTACACCATTAACATTATTCACAGTTCCATTATCATTTTCCTTAATACACACAATTTATTTAACATTTAATTTATTCCCATCCATGTGATTTAAAACTTTTGAACTTTGGGTACACCTTCATAATGGGGCTCTTCCTTCATTCTGGCTAACATGGTTTGTGTTCCTTGCAACAACCTGGTTATACTTCGGTCTAGTACCAGTTTTTATGTAGTCTTGCATAATACTCATGCTAGGGGCTTGCAGTCCTTGGCAACAAGCATTCTGGCATATAAAACTACTTTGTTGTCTAAAACCATAATTATTGTTGTTACCATTCCAATGGTTCCTTCTGTTGTTATTATTGTAGTAACCATAATTTCTATTATTCCTTTGCCTGTCAAACTGACCCTTGAACCTACATTCCTTCACAAAATATGCAATGTGGTTGCAAAGAAAGCATTGCTTCGGCCCTTGGTACCTGTTGTTAGTACCATTGTTGCTCCTATATGTGGTATTTTTCCTCTCAGATGTCTTCAGAGCTACCACAGCCTTGATCTTACCTATCTCTTTGTCTTTTGCCTTGTTGTTTGCCTCTTTCAATTGCCTATGCAGACTATCAATAATTGGCTCTTTCTCATCAGATGATCTATCTTTTTCCTGGGCATATACATAAATTGCCTTCTGCTTAAGTTGGTCTAGGGAAAGCAATTCCCAATCCAGGCAATAATCCAAGAAAAGTTTTCTAACATTTGGGACCTAATTCTGAAAAAGATTCTCTTAATATGGTAAATTGCACTTTCTGAGTGTTGAGTGTTGAGTGTTGAAACTTAATTGAGTCTCTGCAACCTTAATCACTCGGTCAAAGAATGAAGCTGATGTTTCTGGACCAGTGTTCTGGTCAAGTGTTCTTTCAAACTTTGACCACGCATTGGGTCATCGGGAGTTGTTTTCCATTGCTTTCAGAATATATTTGTGTGATTGTTTTAATAAGCGGTAATTTGCAAACAAATTCAAATCTAATTCATGCCAATTCTTAGGTAAGTACTTACATCATCTTAGTTTCCCCAACAACTTTTCTTGATCTCTCTTGGACAACACCTCTCCTAAGACAAAAGAGAAATCATTAAAGTCTGGATCATACATTTTGATTGCAGATCTCAGTTCTTTAATTAATTTGGTTGATTCATCTTCTCTCAGGAGATCTTCTCTTTATTGCTTCACTATCTTCAGCCTTAAACCTAGTATGCTGCTTCACGTGAAAAATATTGTTGACCCTAATATTAGGCAAATCACGTAGCAGTAACGAGGAATTGGTTGACTTTCAATCTTTTGGGCTGTTTGTTCCTGTTCTAATTTAGTCTTTCCACGGGCTATGTGACCAGAAGTTTCCCCTTGCTGTTTCTATGCAAGACCATAAGTATTGCCAGATAGTATGTAAAATCCACATTATCAATCTTCAATTACATCATTTTCAATATCTGTTTAACTTCTGAGCCTTTACAGCACCACAAAATAATAGTCTTAAAACAATACCACACACAAACAAACACACACCTTATTCTATATACAGCATATCTAATGAACACAATTATTGGTATGTAAGCCAAAATATCTAACACCATTATATCCAGTATTGGTTGAGCAATCTCAAAATACTAAACAAACTTACAATACCTAGGTATAGTTTTGAACCATAGGTATGGCAAAAAACAGTAACCCTTGCCAGAGTCCAAACAAAACATAATCAATGCAATCTTCCATAATCATCTTCCTACTAATGTTGTTATTGATAAATGGTATGGTAGTAGCATAGTGGTGCTATTAGCCAAAATGGATTGGATAATATATAATTTATTCAACAATACTTTAACAATAACAGAAATAAACAAAGAAAGAAGAGGATATAAAAAACAAACAGCAAAAAAAATATGAAAAAAAAGTCCTTTCCCCGGGTTAAAGCTCTATAGTAAGTTGGCTGCACACAAGAATGTTATATCTTGCCAAAATCTGTTTCTGTGTAATGTTCTCCTATTAAGCCTAGATTTGCTTCCTGGGGCAAAGGGAAGAAAATTCTAAAGGTGAATACTTAAAAAAACCCATACTCTATAGCTAAAGCACTTTGCAAATCTTAAAGCAGTATGTATACATTAGATTTGAGGATGATTATGAGAATGATTATGATGATGATCCTGATGATCCGGGCATTTAGTAATCTGAAAAAGTTCCCAAGAACAAGCATTGCAGAAATACTCAGAATCAATATTATTCTGAATATTAGGCAATTAAAAATTTAGACCCATTGGACAAACCTCCACTTTTATGTTTTTTTTTTTTTTTGACAAAAAATGTCAAAATCCACTTCTTTTAGACCAGGAAATTTCCAAGGTTTCATATAAAACTTTAGTCTTTTGAGTTGAACTTAGTTACCTGTCACTGTATAGGCTTGGAATCATTAAGAGAAAGTAAGATGGGCCTCAGAAAATTATAAGAATTGCTTGAATACATTCTGATGCCTCTGTCCTCAGATGGAGATGCTCAATTATCAGGGCCACAGTGATCCTCATCTTTTCTCAATCCTTTTGAGGAACCAATGTACTGATGCCTTTAATACTGAGTTTAAATGAACCAATTACTTGACATATTTTTATAAATTGATACATTTTTTATAGAAAAGATTTATTTTATTTTTTGGCCAAAGAAATGGATTCCTTTATTTGTTTGGAAAATTTTTTTTCAAAATGTTAATCTGTAAGACAACAAGCACCATGAGAGTTATCTGCAAAAATTCCAAAAGCATGCACTGCAAAATTAAATAAGAAATCACATTATTTTATATGATCAGTAATTAAAAAATATGAACCCTTTGCATGGACCTTGACTTCTAAATTCCTTCAAAAAATGTCTAAACTTGATCTCCCTTGTAAAATTTAAATCAATTCACCACATCCCAAAGTTCATTCTGGATCTTTTGGTGTAGTGTGTGGTCTCTGCAGGCTTCTTTATGGTGCCTTCTCCAAACAATTTACTTTCTTGATTCAGGAGGTAGCAAGTTTTTTATCCTAAAATTTCTTTCAAACAAGAAAAAATTTTATATATCTAGAATTTTATGACAATAATACAGTCCCTCTGAGGAGGGTGTTGACAAACACATAGATCACCCAGGGACACATGGCTGAGTTGTGAGGTATGTGAATCAATTGTTAAAAGGAAGTAAAAAACAAAAAAAATCAAACTTAAATACTAAATAAAAATTCTGAGTAAGCAAGAATAAGCCAACATGAGGTCCTAGAATCAGGACCCAATTAAAACATTTATGTCCCACAAGCCTGTAGGACCATTGCAGCAAAATGCACTTACCCAATCAGCAGCCAGGACTATAGAAAATTGCCACACTATGAAAGACAGAAAAGGGACAGATTTTTGAAGCAAACAGTCATTCCCTGGTCTGATTTTACCTTCACTTCCAGGGATAGGGGAGCCAAAATAGCAGCCAGACTGAGGTACTTTGTCTGAATCTAGCACAGGGAAATCCTGCATCTGATGTTGTCAAGCAGCCACTTCCTCAAACCCCAAAATAAGTCCTCTGTCTTGGCACAGATTCTCATCAATTCCAATGGGATTGGTTGGTCTCCTTGACTTTGTGGTTCTTGAACTGTATAATGGCTCTTTTGTGATGCCCTCTGAAATCAGACTCAATTATTAGTCAAAGTCCCATGATATTAAACAACCAATGGCAGGTTTCCATAGTCTAACACAGTGGTTCCCAAACTTTTTTGGCCTATCGCCCCCTTTCCAGAAAAAATATTACTTAGTGCCCCAGGAAATTAATTTAAAACATTTTTAATAGCAATTAATAGGAAAGATAAATGCACCTGTGGCCATCACCACCTCCAGGATCGCTGCAGCACCCACCAGGGGGCGGTGGTGCCCGCTTTGGGAATCACTGGTCTAAAGCTTTTGGGTATACATTAATATTCAGGCTATTGTACTATTTACAATAGTAAACTTATATTAGTGCAAAATAAATACTAATAACCTGTGCTTTAAGAACAAAAAATAAGAGAAGAAAATTCAAGTATCCTATTGCATATAAAAAGAAAAAAATTAAATTAAAAAAATCAAAAATTCATAGTGTACATTCCATGAGACACTGTGTTAGCTAAGCAGAGGCACAATACAAAGGTTTCTCACTCAAAAACGCAATTTATTTCCTTCCTAACTTGTCCACGATCCACAGTGTGTTTGTACATGATTTTTACCAGGTAATAGCTTATGTAAAAAAACAAAAACAAAAGCAAAAAACAGCAGTACAACAGCTAATGCTCATTCTAAATAGTCCCCAAATCCCCCAAAGCACAAGAGCTCATAAATTCTACAGCGGTTACTGATATAGGTTGTAACCATTTGGCTAGAGTACATTCATCATCTATGTGACAATTAATAAAAGCAAAAAGGCACAAAAGGTTGTATAGGTAAAATAAGACCTCAATGTACTTGGTGACAAACCCAGTATACATAAGGATGTATGGCTAAGCCACAGAAAGGGTTTGCCTAACTAGACTATGGACTTTTACAATGGTGTTACCTCCAGCCCAGACACAGGACAGTACACATATAGATAGTAGGATGGCACCAATAACAACAGTGTAACAGAACATATAGCTAATAGCCAAAACACAGCAACTTAAAGTGACATAGCATAACAGAATATATTAGATTAGATCAATATATGAACTTAAAAAACAAACAATCAGCAAATACAATGTATGTGATGAGATATAAGCAATCAATTCGAGTTCTTTTCTCCAATTCTGATAGCTTTTTACAGAGACTTCTTCACTATTTGGAGGGGAGAAAACAGAAAGAGTTAACATAAATAAAGCAATTGAATTTGAAAATTCATTTCCAGACTCTTTTTTTTTAGACTATTCCTCCGATTTTATTTTTATTTTTATTTTTTTAAGACATTTATTAATATTCGTTTTTAATCTGTTTACATACTTTATGCCCCTACTTTCCCCTTCACCCCCTGCTCTCCCCCCACCCATGGCCAACGCACATTTCCACTGGTTGTAACAAGTGTCCTTGTTCAGGGTCTATTTCCCATTCATGTCCGCCTCAGTCCATGCATTCGAGCAATTGTTTATCTTATATGTTTCCTCTCCTGCAGTCCTTCCTTTGAATGTGGGTAGCATCTTTACCATAAATCCCTCAGAGCTGTCTTGTGTCATTGCAGTGCTGCTGGTACAGGAGCCCATTACATTTGATTTTACCATAGTATATCAGTCTCGGTGTACAATGTTCTTCTGGTTCTGCTCCTTTTGCTCTGCATCACTTCCTGGAGGTCTCTCCAATTTGCATGGAATTCCTCCAGTTTATTATTCCTTTTAGCACAATAGTATTCCATCACCCGCATATACCACAATTCGTTCAGCCATTCCGCAATTGAAGGACATCCCCTCATTTTCCAGTTTTTTGCCACCACAAAAAGCACAGCTATAAATATTTTCATACAAGTCTGTTTATCTATGATCTGTTTGGGGAACAAACCCAGCAATGGTATGGCTGGATCAAAGGGCAGGCAGTCTTTTATAGCCCTTTGGGCATAGTTCCAAATTGCCAGCCAGAATGGCCGGATCATTTCACAACTCCACCAGCAATGCATCAATGTCCCGATTTTGCCACATCCCCTCCAACATTCATTACTCTCCCCTTCTTTCATTTTAGCCAATCTGCTAGGTGTGAGGTGATACCTCAGAGTTGTTTTGATTTGCATTTCTCTAATTATTAGGGATTTGGAACACTTTCTCATGTGCTTATTGATACTTTTGATTTCTTTACCTGAAAATTGTCTATTCATGTCTCTTGCCCATTTATCAATTGGGGAATGGCTTGATTTTTTATACAATTGATTGAACTCCTTGTATATTTGAGTAATTAGACCCCTGTCAGAGTTTTTTATTATAATGATTTTTTTCCCAATTTGTTGTTTCCCTTCTGATTTTGACTACAGTCTTTTTGTTTGTACAAAAGCTTTTTAGCTTAATATAATCAAAACCATTTAATTTACATTTTGTAATTTTCTCTAACTCTTGCTTCGTTTTAAAATCTTTCCTTTCCCAGAGATCTGACAGGTCTACTATTCTGTGTTCATTTAACTTATTTATAGTTTCCCTCTTTATATTCAAGTCCTTCACCCATTCTGAATTTATATTGGTGTAGGGTGTGAGATGTTGATCTAAACCTAATCTCTCCCATATTGTTTTCCAAATTTCCCAGCAGTTTTTGTCAAATAGTGGATTCATGTCCCAAAAGTTGGGCTCTTTGGGTTTATCATACACTGTCTTGCTGACATCATTAACCCCGAGTCTATTCCACTGATCCTCCCTTCTATCTCTTAGCCAGTACCATATTGATTTAATGACTACTGCTTTATAGTATAGTTTGATATCTGGTACTGCTAGGCCCCCTTCCTTCACATTTTTTTTTCATTATTTCCTTTGATATTCTTGATCTTTTGTTATTCCAAATGTAATTTGTTATAGTTTTTCCTAATTCAGTAAAGAAGTTTTTTGGTAATTTGATAGGTATGGCACTAAATAGGTAAATTAATTTGAGTAGTATGTTCATTTTTATTATGTTAGCTCGTCCTACCCATGAACAGTTAATGGCTTTCCAATTGTTGAGGTCCAGTTTTATTTGTTTGGAAAGTGTTTTGTAGTTGTTTTCGTATAATAGCTGTGTTTGTTTTGTTAGATTGATTCCCAAGTATTTTATATTGTCTAGGTTGATTTTAAATGGTGTTTCTCTTTCTACCTCTTGCTGTTCTAATGTGTTGGAAATGTATAGAAATGCTGATGATTTATGTGCATTTATTTTGTATCCTGCCACTTTGCTAAAGTTGTTGATTATTTCTACCAGCCTCTTAGTTGATTCTCTAGGATTTTTTAAGTAGACCATCATATCATCTGCAAAGAGTGATAGCTTAGTCTCATTGCCTATTTTGATACCTTCAATTTCTTTTTCTTCTCTAATTGCTATTGCTAGTGTTTCTAGTACTATGTTGAATAATAGAGGTGACAATGGGCATCCTTGTTTCACTCCTGATCTTATTGGGAAGGCTTCTAATTTATCCCCATTGCATATAATGCTTGTTGATGGTTTTAGGTATATATTGTTTATTGTTTTTAGGAAGGGTCCTTCTATTCCTATACTTTTCAATGTTTTCAATAGGAATGGATGCTGTATTTTGTCAAAGGCTTTTTCAGCATCTATTGAGATAATCATGTGATTTTTGTTTGTTAGACTATTGATATGGTCAATTATGTGGATGGTTTTCCTAATGTTGAACCATCCTTGCATTCCTGGTATAAATCCCACCTGATCATGGTGGATGACCTTCTTAATTACTTGCTGGAGTCTCTTTGCTAGTATTCTATTTAAGATTTTTACATCTATGTTCATTAGGGAGATTGGTCTGTAGTTTTCTTTCTCTGTTTTTGATCTCCCTGGCTTTGGAATCAGTACCATATTTGTGTCATAAAAGGAATTTGGTAGAACTCATTCTTTGCTTATCATATCAAATAATTTGTATAGTATTGGGATTAGTTGCTCTTTGAATGTCTGATAGAATTCACTTGTGAATCCATCAGGCACTGGCGATTTTTTCTTAGGGAGTTCTTTAATGTCTTGTTCAATTTCTATTTGTGATATGGGATTATTTAGGTATTCTATTTCTTCTGCTGTTAATCTAGGCAATTTATATTTTTGTAAATATTTGTCCATATCTCCTAAATTGTTATATTTATTGCCATATAATTGGGCAAAATAGTTTTTAATGATTGCCTTGATTTCCCCTTCATTAGAGGTGCGGTCTCCCTTTTTATCCTTAATACTGTCAATTTGGTTTTCTTCTTTTCTTTTTTTTTATTAGATTGACCAGTACTTTGTCTATTTTATCTGTTTTTTCAAAGTACCAGCTTCTAGTCTTATTTATTAATTCAATAGTTCTTTTACTTTCAATTTTATTAATTTCTCCCTTAATTTTTAGTATTTCTAATTTAGTTTTCATCTGGGGTTTTTTTATTTGTTCGCTTTCTAATTTTTTGAGTTGCATGCCCAATTCATTGATCTCTGCCCTCCTTAATTTGTTAAAATATACACTCAAGGATGTAAATTTCCCCCTGAGTACTGCCTTGGCTGCATCCCACAGAGTTTGGTAGGATGTCTCATCATTGTCATTCTCTTCAATGAAATTGTTGATTGTTTCTATGATTTCTTCTTTGACAATTTGGTTTTGAAGAATCATATTGTTTAGTTTCCAATTGGTTTTTGACTTGCCTGTCCAGGTGCCCTTACTGATTATTATTTTTATCGCATTATGATCTGAGAAGGTTACACTTATTATATCTGCTCTTTTGCATTTGTTTGCCATGATTCTATGCCCTATTACATGGTCAATCTTTGTAAATGTACCATGTGCAGCTGAAAAGAAGGTGTATTCCTTTTTGTCCCTATTTATTTTTCTCCACATATCAATTAAATCTTATTTTTCTAGGACTTTATTCATCTCTCTTACCTCTTTCTTATTTATTTTTTGGTTTGATTTATCTAGATCTGAAAGAGGAATATTTAGATCTCCCACTAGTATGGTTTTACTATCTATTTCCTTCTTGAGCTCTGCCAGTTTCTCCTTTATGAATTTGGATGCTATACCACTTGGTGCATATATATTGAGCAGTGTTATTTC
>NC_058130.1:723102517-723133223 GCF_016433145.1 Gracilinanus agilis | reverse complement strand
AAAAAAATGTGAAGGAAGGGGGCCCAGCAGTACCAGATATTAAATTGTACTATAAAGCAGCAGTCATCAAAACAATATGGTACTGGCTAAGAGATAGAGAGGAGGAATAGACTGGGGATAAATGACATCAGCAAGACAGTGTATGATAAACCCAAAGAGCCCAACTTTTGGGACATGAATCCACTATTTGACAAAAACTGCTGGGAAATTTGGAAAGCAATATGGGAGAGATTAGGTCTAGATCAACATCTCACACCCTACACCAAGATAAATTCAGAATGGGTGAATGACTTGAATATAAAGAGGGAAACTATAAACAAGTTAAGTGAACACAGAATAGTTTACTTGTCAGATCTGTGGGAAAGGAAAGGCTTTAAAACCAAGCAAGAGTTAGAGAAAATTACAAAATGTAAATTAAATGGTTTTGATTATATTAAACTAAAATGTTTTTGTACAAACAAAAACAATGTAGTCAAAATCAGAAGGGAAACAATAAATTGGGAAAAAATCTTTATAACGAAAAACTCTGATGGGGTCTAATTACTCAAATATACAAGGAGTTAAAGCAATTGTATAAAAAATCAAGCCATTCCCCAATTGATAAATGGGCAAGAGACATGAATAGACAATTTTCAGGTAAAGAAATCAAAAGTATCAATAAGCACATGAGAAAGTGTTCCAAATCTCTAATAATTAGAGAAATGCAAATCAAAACAACTCTGAGGTATCACCTCACACCTAGCAGAGTGGCTAAAATGAAAGAAGGGGAGATTAACGAATGTTGGAGGGAATGTGGCAAAATTGGGACATTAATACATTGCTGGTGGAGCTGTGAACTGATCCAGCCATTCTGGCTGGCAATTTGGAATCATGCTCAAAGGGCTATAAAAGAATGCCTGCCCTTTGATCCAGCCATTCCATTGTTGGGTTTGTACCCCAAAGAGATCATAGATAAACAGACTTGTACCAAAATATTTATAGCTGTGCTTTTTGTGGTGGCAACAAATTGGAAAAGGAGGGTATGTCCTTCAATTGGGGAATGGCTGAACAAACTGTGGTATATGCGGGTGATGGAATACTATTGTGCTAAAAGGAATAATAAACTGGAGGAGTTCCAGGCGAACTGGAGAGACCTCCAAGAGCTGATGCAGAGAGAAAGGAGCAGAGCTAGAAGAACATTGTACACAGAGACTGATATACTATGGTAAAATTGAATGTAATGGACCTCTGTACCAGCAGCAATACAATGACACAGGACAATTCTGAGGGATTTATGATAAAGAATGCTGCCCACATTCAGAAGAAGGACTGCAGGAGAGGAAACATATAAGAAAAACAACTGCTTGAATGCATGGGTCGGGGTGGACATGATTGAGGGTGTGGACTCGAAACTACCCCACCAATGCAACTACCAACAATTTGGAAAGAGGTCTTGATCAAGGACACATGACAAAACTAGTGGAAATGTGCATCGGCCATGGGTGAGGGGAGTGCGGGGGGGCGAAGGGGAAAGGAGGAGCCTGAATCATGTAACCATGTTAAAAATGAATATTAATAAATGTTTGAAAAAAAAAGAAAAAAACTCATGTGGAAATTTGTTATTACATGTAATTGATAAAATAAAATATCTTTATGAAAAAATACAGTCTTTATTTCCTGGATCCTGAGTGATATTTTTCTATGTTAAGTTTCCATGTTCCTATTTTACTAATGATCATCCTGAATGTATTTAGACCATTAAAATATTTATATTTGGGTTCTACCAAATAGAAAAGCTATGTTGAAAATTTGGGTCAAAGGAGACAAAGTAGTAAGAAGTTGTTTGATTTCCTTAGCAAGAGTGTAAGGGGATTAGAATGCTTATTAAAGGAAATGAGACTTGTATCTATCTTGCAGGTACACCAGCGAGAGTAGTAGAAGGGTATTTCTATAATCCAATTCAGACTTGATGGTGGTGAAGATGTTGGCTAAAGAAATATATGTAGTCTGGACACAAAATCACTTCACTGAGGTGTGGCAAAACTAATGTTCTCCTTCTTTATCTTTTCTCTACCTCAAACCTGGTCCTCACTTTCCATCTTGAAGTTCATAGCTCCTGATGATTGAGAGTTGCCCATATTTAGCTCAGAGACATATCATACTGAATCCCTAATATATTTATGTTGCTCCCTAAACCCAAGTCTTTGTTTGCTCTCTTTATCTCTGAAAACATTAATAATAAAAATAGAAATATAAAATTAATAATTTATTAATAAAATGAATAATAAATATAATAGAAAATGTTACCACTGCAGAGAAAAATGAGCCATCAATAGTCCAATGCTATCATACACTGTCCTTGGATCTTGCAGACCAAAACAGCCCTTCAACTCCACACTTCCATATTTTTAGTCTTCTTTCATTAAAATGTAAGTTCCTTAAGGATAGGGACTATATTGCTTCTTTATGTATACTCTGAACACTTAAAACAGTGCCTAACACATAGTATACACTTAATTTTCATTCATTTATTTATATGGCAAAATGTATATCCCAAAGACATAATATTGATAGCTTATAAGATATATAAAACATGGTTTGAATTTATGGCACAATAAGAACAAAAGATGAGAACAGAAATATCAATGTCAAGGACGTAAGGAGAGGACCATTAAGGAGGGTAGAGCCTATGTGAAAACATTTCAGAAATTAATTAGGGTGGGGGGTAGTTAGTGCCTTTGGAGATAGTTTGCCATGCCTGGAGTAAGGAGGATTGGAGTTCAAATCAGGCCTCAGATACTTCATACCAGTGTGCCCCTGGGAAAGTCATTAACCTCATTTGTCTAGCCCTTACCATTCTTCTACCTTGGTACCAATACATGTATCAAATCTAAAAAGAAGATAAATTTTTGAAAAAAACTCTTACCTTCCATCTTAGTATCAATATTGTGTATTGCTATAATCATCACCCCTTAATTATAGAAATCTAAAACCTCATTGCAGAATAAATTAATGAATCAAATATGAACTGGCACAAAAATGTTATAAATTTTAAAGTATCACCATGTTTTTTGGTTATTGGATGAAAGCAGAAAATCCATAAAGAAGATACTTTGAGATTGACTGAACAGAAGAAGTTATAACCAGTAGAACTATGGATAGCAAAACAAAGTTTTGGGAGTTCAATAATTTAATTTGAAAATGGAAAAAGGAAACCTTAATGGGACTTGATTCTGGGATTGGGAGAGGGGAGACCTTCCTTATGGCTTCCCTTTTGTGAATTGGAAGATATTGAGAACTAGAAATATTCTGAATATTATACTTTCCAGATGTCTCACTGTTGGCAGCAGTGTCCACCAAAATTAGTTGTAACATACTTTTTTCTCCCTTTTTGTTTCTTTGTTTGTTTGTTTCTCTTAAAATGCTGGTGTCTTTATTTTATCTCAATAACTGATTTCCACATAATTTTTCCAAAGTTACATGATTCATATTGTCTCCCTCCTTTTCTTCCTCCCCTCTCCTGGAGTTGACAAACAATTAAATCTGAGTCTTACATTGTATTATGTATGAGGCATAAGTTTAAAAGTAGGTGTATAAGCAGGCTAGGAAAAACCTTATCTGGAGGTCATGGACATTCTTAATGGAATGAAGGGGAAGGAGGAAGTGGCTTGTGCCTGAGAAGGACTCCATGGTGGTTGGCACAAACTGTTGCTGACCCTGGGAGATCTTAGAGCTAGGGGAGTTGTATCCAGATTCCCTGGGATCCTGAGAGTGGTGAAGGCTTACAGCAGAGGACATCAGACCTGCAGAGCAGCACTGAGTAGGGAAGTGGTTTGTGATCTGGTGGACAGCATTGCAAACTTTCTCTCCCTACCTGGATACCTTGGATAACCAGGTCTGGAGGAATTGAGTCCTGGTATCCTGAAACCATGCCTGGATTAGCCGTGAGATCCTAAGTAAAGCCACCCTCAGGTCCTCAGCTAAGCTGACCAAACCTGGCTGGAACCAGGTTGGGAGGAACTTCTCCCTTGTGACTCCAGTACAGCTTTCTTTGGGTCCTGTCTTGCTTAGATCATAGGAGAGTGTAGTCAAGTCCTTTCCCTACCCCTGTGGTTTGCCCTTAGGTTTTAAGTGTAGTAAACCCTATTCCCATCCTTAATCTTAGTTTCTCCTTGATTAAATGTGTAGCCTTAACTTATAAACTCTTGCCTTTACTTTGCTGGTTTCCATAGGCCTAGTCTTGGTGCTTCAGAGTGGCAGTTGGACCTAATAGCCAATTCAGTAACAGACACCCCTTTGCTGTTAAACTTTAGTCCCTACTTGTGGGCCCCTTCCTGTCATTCCTCTCTCTCACACCCACCTGGACCCATATTTACTGTTCAAGGCACTTTTCCATGGCAATCCTCCATTACAATTATCACAGAAAACTTATATTCAAACAATATTCATTTTTGTCAGTGAATAAGCTTTTAAAACCCAAAACATCAACTCATATACCCAAATAAACAAGTGACAAGTAATATGTTTCAATCTGATTTTATACTCCAATTGTTCTTTCTCCAAAGGTGGATAGCATTAGTAACAACAATTTTAAAACACCAGTAGACTTTGCACTCTAGGAATCCAGGCTTTCATGTGAGTAGAATTTGACAAAGTAATCAGAGAGAGTACCACAAAATACTAATTATGGCTCAAACATCACCAAAAAGAAAAATAGGATTGTGCCAGATTAATGTGGATTGTTCTTCAAAATCTTATCCCTAGAAATGGAATTATAAGGTTATTGTCTAAAAGAAAATCTTGCCCCTGGAATCCTTTTTTATTCTTGATCTGTTCTGAGTATTTCTATCTGGCTTCAGGAGAATCACATAACATTTGGGAATAAAAATGCACCCCAGTAACCCAGCACTGGAGGCCAAGATAGCAAAGATCTCCACGGTCACCATGGCTTTCCCTTTGGCACTTTGATATGTGGGGAGAAAAGAGGCCCAGACACTGCAAAACACTAACATGCTGAAAGTGATGAACTTGGCTTCATTGAAGGTATCTGGCAGATTCCTGGCCAGAAAAGCTACTGTAAAGCTTCCCAGGGCCAGGAAGCCCATGTAGCCCAGGACACAATAAAATGCAAAGGCAGAGCCCTCATTACATCGAATGATTATGTGGCCATATTCAGAGTGTGTGTCTGCCTCTGGAACGGGAGGAGAGGTTCCCAACCAGACACCACAGAAAATCACTTGAATCCCTGAGCAGATGAGAACAACATAATTGGACACTCTAGGATGTAGGAACATCTGGATCCTGCTCCCTGGCCTTATGCCCCTGAAAGCCAGAATGACTATTATGGTTTTAGCTAAAATGGAGGAAACAGCCACTGTGAATACAACTCCAAATACAGTTTGTTGTAGGAGACAGGTGGTAGTGGTAGGATGGCCTATGAAAAGCAAGGAGCAGAGGAAACAGAAGATCAGGGAGATGAGGAGGGTATAACTGAGAGTTCGGTTATTGGCTTTGACAATGGGTGTGTCTTGGAACTTGACAAAGACCCATAGAACCAGAGCAGTCAGGAAAGAGAAGGAAACAGCCACAAAGGCCAAAGTCATCCCCAAAGGTTCTTTTAAATTCAGGAAGGTCACCTTCTTAGGGAGGCAGAGATCTCTCTGCTTATTTGGATATTTATCCTCTGGGCACTTCTTACAATGCTCTGCATCTGCAAGAGACAAATAAAGGCTCAAGATTGTATTGAAAATATTATCTACATGCTGTGATATAGGATATAGTCATGATAACTGCACCAATTTCTTTTGCCTCCCTTGGACTCAAAATCCTTAAGAGAAAATGTCATTGTTAAATAACTTGGCATCTGATTCTAGATCCACTCTGTTAATGTCCATTATTATTAGTTGGTCCTTGATTATAATGATTCTTGGTATTGTTTTACTTAACTGATTCTACTTGTTCCTTTTAATTTATTTTCTTGGTATGATGAACTTAGATAGGAAATGTATACATTGCTTATGTGTCTGTTGCATTGTTCGCAACAATTCTAACTGAATTGCCTGCATTAGTCTTCCCATTCTTCTCTGATTCCATGCCTTCTTTACAACAATGTGAATTTGTATGCATTTTTCACATATTTCATATAGATGCCTATACTGTGTATGTATATTCATCTTGTCTCTAATGTGATGAATACTCTCTGAATGTAGGAGTTATTTCTTTGTCTTTGTATCTGTGCCATTTGGCATCAAGACTATCACACAGTGGCAATCAGTTGATTGATAATTTTTTTAATGGCTGGCAGATTTGTTGTAGAGAAATTTTTCGTTTTGTTAAGTGGTCATCTTTTTAAAAATCAGAAAATTGGTCCTATTTCCTAGCATTTTCAAAAATGAATTCAATAAGCCTGTAATAACTGGTCTTGAAATTGTGGTTTATGATGGTAATGGAATATTATTTTGTTATAAGGAATGATGATCTGTTTGATTTCTATAAAAACTGTAAAGACCTCCATGAATTGATGTAGAGTGAAATGAGTAGAACCAGGAGAATATTGTACACAGAAACTGTAACATTGTAGGACAATTAAAATGTAATTGACTTTGCCACTACAAACAATGCAATGATCCAGGACAATCCTGAGGGACGTAAGAGAAAGAATGCTGTCTGCATTGAGAAAAAGAACTGTGGGAGTAGAAACACAGAATAAAAATATATGGTTTATTAATTTTTATATGTGTAGAAGATTTTAGGTTTTGGTTTTAAAAGATTACTCTATTATAAAAATTAAAAATATGGAAATAAGTATTGAGATAATATGTGTAAAAGCCAATGAAAATGCTAGTCAGCTCCTGGAAGGGGGATGGAAGAGGGGAAGGAGAGAACATAAATCATGTAAACATGGAAAAATACTGAAAAATCAATGTTAAAAAAGAAAAAAATAATGTATTATCTGTGTTTATTTAGCCAACTTAAAACCAGATTCTCATTGAATCACTGAATATTTTTCACTGGTTTTTGGAATATTGAATTGACTATATTATAACCAGCTCATTTAGATCCATGAGAACTTTTTTGAAGTCGACCCTATAAATAGCATTTCAAAAACACTCTCTGCCACCCTGGAATTATGCTTGCTTTTCTATGCTTTCTTTTCCCAAGACAACTCCTTTCTTCCATTTTGCTTTTCCCTCTTTAAATATTTCATGTCCCAAATAAAACTTTGAATTGCCTTTATAACAGTGGACATGAAAATCCAAGGGGATTTGTTTGATAGATAATGTCAAAAATCTCTATCAAACACCGTAATTTTACTATTGTCTTGTCTCACTTTTCATGAGCACATTTGAGTTTTTTTGGGTAAAGATAATGGAGTGGTTTGCCATTTCTTTTTCAAGTTCATTTCACAGCTGAGGAAACTCAGAGAAAAGGAGTTACATGAGTTTCCCAGGTTATAGAGAGAGTGAATTTGGAATCAGGAAGAGGTGTTTTTCTGACTCCAGGCCAGCGTTCTATCCAGTGTGACTTGTATCAGCTTCAATTTTTAAAAAATATTGTTGTAAGTAAATGGCAACCTGAATAGGGAACAGTCTTAGGCTATCAATCTCTCTCTCTCTGAATGCATACACACATGTAAAATACATATATAATATCTGTATTATATGTATGTATACATATACACACATATATGTAATATATCCTTCTAGACACCAACAACTGTATCCAAAACTAGATCAAGTTCGTCAAAGAAAATAGACAGCAAATAATTTTTTCTCCTGTGGATTACACTTCTCATCATGTAGTGGGATACCATAAGTACTTATTTCAGGATAGTCTTCTGGTTTTCATAGATCTCAGAGGATCTCTGTTTCAGATAGTGATGTTCTTGGTGGTCGTAGGTGACTGTATAAAAATAATCTTTTGGTTATTTTCTAAATCAATGATCATAAGAAGTGTGAAAGACTCTGCAGAAACTCACCCATTTGACTGGAAATCTCCCCTTCTGGGCAAGGGAAACAATCAAAGCAGCAGACTGCCTCCCCCTCCAGAGTGTTCTTCCTGAATCCAGGATAGCAACTGTCACTGCATACTCCACTGGGAACCTAAGGGAGCAATAGAATGGAATACCAATCTTTAACTAAGAGCTACTGAGGTTTTAGACAAACTTATTTTCTTTTTAATTCCTGCTTTGACAGCCACTCCCTTAAACAGCTAAGTGTGTGGATATAAAGCTAAGCTTAGAGTCAGGAATACCCATATTCAAATCTAGCATAACATATTAGCTATGTGATCCTGGGTGAGTATTAAACTGCTTCAGTTTACTACATTGTCAAATGGGATTAATATAGTACTTACCTCAGAGGGCTATTGGGTGGATAAAATGAGTCATAAGTCATCAGGTATTGGGTGGATAAAATGAGTCATAAGTCATCAGGTATAGAACAGATGTTTAATAAATGTCTTCTCTTTTGCCCTTTCCATATATATATATATATATATATGGAAAGGTATTCCTGTTGGGAGTGGTATATTATTTTGAGTGGGAGCTCTCAGCTATCATGGCTCAAGGGAAACTAAGCACAATGGGATCATGTAGAGGGGGAGTGAAATGGTAAAATAGATAAAAGTAGTGTAGGAATCAAAGCAGAGTACAGGCAATCAGGAAGGCACCCAAGCCTCAAGTTGGGGATGGGTGCGGAAGAGATTGTAACAGTTGAGGTTTCTTTCTTAAGATGACACAGGGCCTGTTTGTTCTTACTTGAGGGAGAGTCAATGGCTTCCCTGTGAGGAATAGATTAATTCTCTCCCAACTCAATGGTTTGGCTGAGAGAAAGAGTAGTATTCCCAGTAGAGAGGATGTTTCTGGATAAGGGGTGAAGTTCACAATCAAAGACTAATGATAAAATCAGGGAAGGCCCACATAGCTGACTCCCCAGCCAACTGCCAATCCTGCTGGAATATGGAGAATCTCTCAGGGTAAGTCAATTGCTTATGGTCCTCTTAACTGAAGAATTCAAACGCTATCTTTCTTAAGGATATAACTCTTTAAATAATGAAGTGAATCAAATGGGGGAAGGAGGAGATTGAAAGGAAAGAGGGATAAGGAGGACTCTATAATTAATTAGTTGAATCTTGGGCTGGCTTTACCCTGACCAGGCAAAAGCTTATTTGAGTCATTGATCTGTGGTGTATAGTTAAAAATATCTATTATCTTAAAACTACATTAACCAAAATGCTTTTCTGTATTACCTAGAATGCTTTTCCTTTTGTCCACCTTTGCATGGTCATGTTTGCATGTTGCATGCTCTGCCTCTAGCTTCCTCTCTTCTCTAGGAATGCAGTCTGGGAAGCTTGCTTTTACTCTAGCTTTTTATTTTAATAAATTTTATTAAATATTATAATTAGAGTATTGAATATTATTTTTAAAACCTACAGTGATCAAATGGAAATGGAATATGTGCCCTTAGGTGACATTGTGGGATAAGTACTGTCATATTGAAGCTCTGGGAACTGAGAGTCCCACCTTGATTGACAGGTGAAGACCGTTGGACCTCAGAATGTTCCCAGAGGCCATCAGGATAGGGGAGAAAGTGGTTGGCCGGGGGGTGGGGGGGATAAATACCATGGCAGCCCCTGAAAAGGGGGTTCTTTCCTTTCTCTTTGGACCTTGGATCTGTGGACCCTGGTCTATTGGGAACTGAGGCTTTGCTTGGCTAAGTCTTGCAAGAAATCCTGTCTTGAACCCCACTGACATTGATCGACCTGTATCCAGACTGTGAATCCTCTGATTCTTCTGTCCCTAGACATTTAGGCACCCAAACCATCCTTAGATATCTAGGTATCCCGGGGCCTGGGACGGATCCGGGAAGTGGGCAGGAGAAGAAGAAGAGGGTGGAAAGGGTGGTTCCTAAAGGCTGTAGAAAGGCATAACATCTGGCAAAAAGAAGGAGCTGAGAGACATCATCCAACAGCTTGCTCTGGTTTGGCTGTGGCCAGGCTAAGGCAGAGGAGCTGAAGAACAAGCCAGAATCATTAACTAGCCTACAGTACTGTGGGATTAGTATTGTCAAAAGATTAGTGTTAGGGTTTCCTATTCCTTTTCCCATTTCCTAAGCATTTCTTCCTTGTTATATATATATATATATATATATATATATATATATATATATATATATATATATAAGACCCATCAAGTACCTTCCTGGAGTGGTTGTATCATCACTTCTCTTGGGGAGGGAGCAAACACAGCCAGATAAATGTGTCCAAGGCTAACAGAGCCCAATATCCACTATTGATCAACCCCAGGTGGGACCTTAAAGGGATATCCATCCACTGACCTGAGGGATCCTGCCTGGGCACTGTTATAAAGGAGGGAGTTTTTACAACATCCAGCTAGGTGGCAAGACTCAGGTGATCTTGCACTAACCACATATCTAAGCAACCACTACTGTCACCAAATTAATAGTGGTAGTATCCAGTTTACCATCTTATTGTATAACAGTACTGGTCTCAGGTCCTATATGATAGGTTAAGAGAAGAGCAGGTTCAGTAAGAGACAGCGACATGGTGGCTCAGATTCTGAATTCAGGATAGGTTCTTGGTTCCAGTTTCTATTTCAGTGTGATGTCTGCAAAGGAATAACCAGGATAGGAATCCATATAAAAGAAGCCTGCAGTTTGGTCATTTTGAACCTACAGAGCTTGCCTATTGGTTGACAGTAGCTTAGTCATTCACTGTTGCTCAAAAGTAAACTTAGTTAAAAATTTAAAATATCCAGAGTGTGGTAGTGAAAGGGTAAGGGGAGAGAAATCAGGATTTTTCCCAAATCAGAATATTTTAAAAACACTGAAATATTGTCCTCACACAACAAACTATTCCTGACATCCTGAAATAACATAAAATTCAATCATCTCAACAAAAGAACAGAACAATTATAAAGGACCTTCGTCCAGAAGTTTTCAGAGCCTCATAGAAATATCAGGCAATTCCAAAGTATGGAAATAGAGAATCTCTTTCAAAACTTTTTCAGGAGATGATTGATAGAATTTTTAATTTCTATTTTACCGATTGGTTTTAGAATATCAGGGCAATTTTCCTTGATAATTATTTGAAAGATGATGACTAGGATCTGTTGGTTTTTTTTTATTATTGCTTTTAGGCAATCCAATAACTTTTAAATTATTTTTCCTAGTTCTATTTTCTAGGTCTGTTATTTTCCCAATATGATGTTTGATATTTTCTTCTATTTTTTCATTCTTTTGATTGTTTTTGTATCTACTGGAGTCACTAAGTTCTGTATTCCAAATTCTAATTTTTAAGTAATTATTTTATTCAGTGAACTTTTTTTATCTCCTTTTCCATTTTTCTTATTCTATTTTTTGCAGAGTTGTTTTCTTCAGTGAGTTTTTGTATCTCTTTTTCCATGTGGCCTATTGTGCTTTTTTTTAAACCCTTACCTTTCGTCTTGGAGTCAATACTGTGTATTGGCTCCAAGGCAGAAGAGTGGTAAGGGTAGGCAATGGGAGTCAAGTGACTTGCCCAGGGTCACACGGCTGGGGCATTTTGCTTTTTTAAAAAAGTGATTCTTGGGGCTTCTGGGTTAAGATGGTGGCAAAGTAAAAAGCAGTTGCTTAACCTCTCCTAACCCAAACATATAGGACTCCTCAAGAGGACAGATGGAAGGATCAGTGGAATATATTTGGCATAAGTGACGTCAGCAAGACTGTCTATGATAAACCTAAAGAGCTCAACTTTTGGGATAAAAATCCACTATTTCACAAAAACTGCTGGGAAAATTGGAAAGCAATATGGAAGAGATTAGGTTTAGATCAACATCTCATACCTTACACCAAGATAAATTCAGTATGGGTGAATGACTTGAATATAAAGAGGGAAACTATAAATAAATTAAGTGAACACAGAATAGTATACTGGTCAGATCTCAGGGAAAGGAAAGATTTTTAAAACCAAGGAAGAGTTAGAGAAAATTACAAAATATCAAATAAATGATTTTGATTATATTAAATTAAAAAGCTTTTATATAAACAAAAACAATACAACCAAAATCAGAAGGGAAACAACAAATTGGGAAAAATCTTTATGAGAAAAAACCTCTGACAGGGGTCTAATTACTCAAATATACAAGAAGTTAAATCAATTGTATAAAAAAATTAAGCCATTACCCAATTGATAAATGGGCAAGGGACATGAATAGGCAATTTTCAGATAAAGAAATCAAAAGTATCAATAAGCACATGAGAAAGTATTCTAAATCTCTAATAATTAGAGAAATGCAAATCAAAACAACTCTGAGGTATCACCTCACACCTAGCAGATTGGCTAAAATGAAAGAAGGGGAGAGTAATGAATGTTGGAGGGTATGTGGCAAAATTGGGACATTAATGCATTGCTGGTGGAGTTGTGAACTGATCCAACCATTCTGGATGGCAATGTGGAGCTATGCTCAAAGGGCTATAAAAGATTGCCTGCCCTTTGGTCCAGCAATACCATTGTTGGGTTTATACCTCAAAGAGATCATAGATAAAGAGACTTATATGAAAATATTTATAGCCGCACATTTTTGTGGTGGCAAAAACTGGAAAATGAGGGTATGCCCTTCAATTGAGGAATGGCTGAATAAATTGTGATATATGCTGGTAATGGAATACTATTGTGCTTAAAGGAATAATAAACTGGAGGAATTCCATGTGAACTGGAAAGACCTCCAGGAATTGATGCAGAGTGAAAGGAGCCAGAAGAACATTGTACATAGAGACCAATACACTGTGGTAAAATAGAATGTAATGGACTTCTCTAATAGCAGCAATGCAATGACCCAGGAGAATTCTGAGGGATTTATGGAAAAGAACATTACCCACATTCAGAGGAAAAACTGCAAGAGTGGAAACACAGAAGAAAAGCAACTGCTTGAAAACATGGGTTGATGCGGACATGATTGGGGATGTAGACTCAAAAATACCACATCAATGCAACCATCAATAATATGGAAATAGGTCTTGATCTTGATAACACATGTTAATACCAGTGGAAATGGGTGTCGGCAGGAGGTTGGGGATGAAGGGGAAAGTAAGAATATGAATCATTTAACCATGATTACTTTTCTAAAAAATAAAAATTATTTAAAAAAAAGGATTCTCTCCACTGGCTTTTTGTGCTTCTTTTGCCATTTAGCCCATTTGAAGGGATCTTTTAAAGAATTAGAAACTCTGAATAGTAGCACAATAACCAGTCATAGATAGTTAGAGTTAAGGAGCAAACATACTACCCACTTTTGATAGACAAAGGACATGGGATATAAAATAAGATATTATTCTTTGGTTATGGTTAGTGTGGGATTTTTTACTTTTTTTCATTTTTATTTGGGAAGAGGATAGAGTAAAAATGAGACAGAGAAACCTAGTTTTTGCTTTTTTGAAAAATTATAGATATGAATATGTTTACATACATATATGATCTCTCTCTCTCTCTTTCTCTCAACCTCTATATTCCTCAGTTTCTCATTTGTAAATTGGGGACATAGTGACTGAAGAAATGGCAAGACACTCCAATACTTTGTCAAGAAAACTGAAAAACTGAATAACTGCACAATTGAACAACAACAACAAATACTATGTAGAATGTTCATAGCCTGTGTGACCTTGAATAAATCATTGAACCTTCTTGAGCAACATATTCCTCCTGTCTAAAATGAATAGTATTTCCTTGAAAGCCCATGACATTTTTTATTATCTAGATGTATAATTTTGTTTTTGAAGTAGTCGGATTGCTAATTATCACAAATATATTCAATGTAGAATAAATCAAATGGGGCAAGAATTTTATCCTTAATTAGAAATATAAATTTAACATTTAAAATGTCTCTGACCTTTGAATCCCACCAGCCCCACACGATGGCATCTTCACACATTGTAAAATCTTGACCAAGTGGAGCCTTGGGGATAAACTGCCCCACTTCCACCAGAATCTCAGTATTATTAGGAAGGACCACATAGTTCATAATGGTATATTGAGCCTCAGAGTTTCTATTCTCATCCACATACACCTGATCACCAGCAGTATTTTTAAATTGGATGTTCTTCAGGAAGGAGTGGAGCTGAAAGGGAAAAGAAATTCTCATCACTATGTGATATCTAAAGGGAGTTCTTCCCTCCAAGTCTAAATTATATGAGAGATAATAGACTTCTTTTCTACTCTTATTGAGTTCTGTGGCCTTATTTAGAGATCTACTAAAACCTGATTTTTAATTGGAACCCACAGAAATGAACTTCTGGAATCCATGATGTTTACATCCTCTGGGTTCATTGTTTCCATTTCACCTTTGAATCCTCATTATCTCTTATCCACTTTATCTAATCTATTGCCAATTTTATTTTTGCAACATGGCTCAAATATTCTCCCTTCTGTCCCTTGATACTGCCACAACCTCATTTCTTTACACTGGGGTTATTGCAATATTTAGAGCCTTTCTGTCTCTGTTGCTCTCCTCTCTTTCTTTCTCTCTCTAAACAAGTTGCAGAACTGACTCTGTCTCTGGGCTCATTCCCTTATGTCACCTGGCAATTTCTGAGGTGCTGATCAGTGTTGGTTGGAATGAAGGATGAGATTTTTACTTCATCTTAGACACATTGAAACCAATTTATCTCTCTCTACTAACAAATGATTATAAATCTAGTAATAAGCTTACAGATTAATAACTATCTACAACTCTACTTATCCATTATACAGCTTATTTGAATATGTTGATATTCTTGTTGGCTCCCTCATTAGATTATTAGCTCTTCAGGAGCAAAGGCTCTCTTTTATCACCAGTTCAATGCTTATCACATAGTAAGCTCTTACTAAGTAGTTATTGTCTGACTGTTTACACATTATGTTTCCCCAGACCAGGGCTTTAATTATGATGCTCAGAAACAACTGAAGAAGGGGATCATTCTATTTCTCAGTTTTTTATCCCCCTTGTTATCTTTCTAAACAGGAAAAGACAATCTTGGTGCAGGACTTACATCCAGGCAAGATCATCTCTTGGTTTCAGAGAGTCCTGAAGCATGTATGTCTCCACATATTCCTGTGTTTTATATACAGGGTGGGAAAGAATGTGTTGAACCAGTTGAATAGCTTTCTAAAAGGAAATGGATGCCAGAAAACTAAAACCAACTACATTCTTGAGGAATGAGTACATATTTTTGATTTCTATGGAAAGTTTGAACCTAGAGACTTCCTTTTCTGACTCATATATTAAATAATTTCCTAAATAATACCTAATACCTAAAAACTCATCATATAACCCCTACTTGAATCAACCATTCAACCGACATTTCTAAAGCACCTACTAAATGCTAATAAACTAAGCTAAGTGGGTGCTGGAAGCCCTGCAATATGTTGGGTCTCACTACCTAGGGGCTATTACTCTTTTCAATAGGTCCAATTGGATGATGTTCTTTCTTTGAACATTCTATTCACTTTTCTTATTTTTCCCCCTTGGGAAAAAACAGAACAAGTTGAATCCCCCTTCCACATGTAAATCTTTCAAATTCTTAAACAAAGCTACCATTTCCAATTACCCTGAATGCTGTCTTTGTCAGGTTAAACTTTCCCATACCTTTTGAATGATCACCATATGAAATGAGGAAAAGAAGTCCCCCCACCTGGCAGACTTCCAAAAGACATCCTCCAGATTAAATTCCAAATTAAGCTATCAACATCCTTATTTAACTGAGGCTGACAGATTGAACACAAGACTTCCGATATTGGAATATATTTTATTTAGATTCCATGCTTCAATTGATATTATCCAGGGTCCCCTAAGCTTTCATGACTACCACATCACATTTTTGTATCTTATTGACCTCACAGTCCATTTACACACTTCCAGATAGTTTTCAGAGTTGCTGTCTTCTAATCTCATATCTCCAACATCTTTTGAGACATTTTACTCTGTATGGACTTTAGACATCTTAAAATTAATCTGTCCAAAGCAGAACTCATTAACTTTCACCCTAAGCTCTTCCCTACCACCTTCTTATTATTGTAAGGGCAACACCATCTTCCTAGTCCTGCAGATTCACAACCCGGTAAGTATCCTTAATCTTCCCTATCTCTCACCTTCTACCTGCAAATCCAATCTATATTATTTCCCTCTCTTCTTTAATACAACTACCAGCTTGTTCTTCTTTAATACAACTACCAGCCCATCATCACCTAGACTACACACCTAGACTAATGCTTGCTTGAAATTTCTCTCTATTCTCATCGACTCTCCATTAAACAGCTAAAGAGATTTTCCCAAAGTATAAATATGAGCATGCCATACCCACTACTCTTCAAACTTCAGTGGCTCCATATTGTCTCCAGGATCATTTCAAAGTCTTTAATAAATGAGGTCCTTCCTGCCTGTCTAAACTTTTCACATTTTACTTCTCACAACTGCATTTGATATGTTGAAACTGGCTTCCTTGTTGTTCTTCTAACCCTTCATTTAATCTCTCAATTCAAATAGTTTTCTCTGTGCCCCATACTTGAAAAGCTCTCCTACCTCATCTGAATTTACACGATTCCCTGATTTAAGTCTCAACTACAATCCTATCTTTTACAGGATGATTTTTCAAACCCTTCTTAATTCCAGTACCCTCCCTTTGTTCATTCTTTCCTATTTTTTCAATTTATCCATTTTGATCTAATTCTCTCTAGAATATGGTGACTCCTTAAGAGCAGAGGGTTACCAGGCTATCTAACATCAAGTAGTGTAGGTCAGAGAAACAGAGTAGGTTAAAGCTTTGAAGTCAGTCAAATAGTGTAGGATATTTTATGGTCTAACCAACACCACTTAGTCTAGTGAATAGTTTCTTAACAATTACAGCTGACAAAAATGCATGAAGATATATTTGAAGGTGGTAAGCCTTCAATATTTTAGAAAAACTGTTAGTGCACTAGCAGTTCTTAAAAAAAGGGTTTCCTATCTATAAATATGTATAACTTCTACATGTATGAGGCACTTGTCAACTCCAAGACTTTGTGGAAAAAAACAATTATAGGCTTCACATGAATATTGAAAAGAATTGGCAATTAAGAATAAAGAATATAATCACAGATTTTGAGATTTGGAAGGGACTTTATTATCCAACTTGTCCCACCAATACTGAAAATATAACCTCACTACAGCATAGTTAAAATGTGGCCACCTATTCAGTATTACCTGCCACGATTGAAGTCCTAAGTATTCTTCACCTCCCATTGGTCTTTCAGCTGACTTTCTCATAAACATTTCATGGAGAGCCCAAGCCACAGCATAGATGGTATTGTAGATGGTGTAACTTAAACCAGACATGGTCATATCAAAATAGTTCAGAGGCAACGTCTCCAAAGAGGCATTTGGTGAACATATCTCTTGCTCTGGGTTTCCTTGATGATCTGGGCATGCAAAAGCTGAGAGCCAGAATCCCTTAAGTAAGATATCATCAGAGTATTTAGAAGGTATAAGTGTCTTAAGAAAAGTCTTGAACCCAGGAACTTCACTGTTTAAATATGAAAATGTGAGAGCTCCATGGAAATAATAACTAGAATGAAAGATGGGTCTCATGGTAATGTCCCAGTGAGATGTGGCAATCCATACCTTCTGTGCTGTGAAGATAGGCATTTGTGAATGTCTAAGAATCATTAATGAATCTGTGTCACCATGGATAACAGTCACTTTGGTTGCAGATTTTGCAATTCTGGGCATGAAGTTTTCATGTGATTCCGTATGTCTTCTCTCACTGACAGGGATCTTCTCCGTGAAGGACACACAAATTCCATTCTTTACCATTTCCTCTTTCATTTCCCAGACAAATTTCTCACCTCTCATGTCATCTGTAACAACCAGTCCTATCCAGTTCCATTTAAAATATACTATTAAGCGGACAACACCTTGGTGAAGAGAAGAATCTTTGGGGGCCATCTGATAGAGAGAAGGAAACTGGACCTTGTCACTAAGAATGGAATCAAATGGACCATAGCTGATCTAGAATGAAAAAAAAAATGGATCAGTTCAAACTTGAATGCTGAGAGAATAGAACTGAGATTCTAATTCAGAAATGGGCATTTTTGTTGAAAAGTGAAATTATGTGGGTTTTTGTCCACAACTTGTTATGGAAAGTATTTTACTCTCTCAAAGTCTCTATATTTAACCCTCTCCCTCAATCCTCAAAAAGATAAAGATTTCACATAGAGATATGAGATGCTATTATTACCTCTACTAAAGGCATCTTGTCTTCCATATGCTTTCCAAAAGGATCAGGATAAATACTTACTTTTTTGTTTTCTCATTGTCCACAGTAGATTTTCAGATTAAACCTTTTACATATACCTGAGGATAGGGAAATGGTTTTCTTTTTTTGGATAAAATAAAAACACATTAATGATGAGGTGTGCGTTTTATATTTTGGACAAAAGAATTCACCTATACATGTTTTCACTTGGTTTAAATATATTTCAATTAAGAACATCTAATTATTTTCTTCTTGAAACTGGAATAAGAATTTATGGTTGTTTGAAAAGAGAAATCTGGGGAAAGGAATTTAGTAGAATCCAAACCAATCAATAAGAAAAATAATTCTCACTACAATATAGCTGAATCATAGGAATACAACTTATGATTGAAGATCTCCAATGAATATGACCTTGCTTTTTGTAAAGATAGCCCATTCCACTTGATGTATAATTGATATTTATAATTGTTAGGAAACAAAAGATCTTTTCATTTAAACTAAATATTTCCTTTTTTTGGGTAACTTTCAACAAGTATTATTGGTTCTGGTTCTGGGTAAGAAAAATCAATTCTTAAAACTAGAAGGAATAAATTAGTTGGCTAGTGATCTTTCTTATGGATCATAAACAAATCCCATCAGCTTCTTGAGTCTTTAAATAAAGATTTAGATTTAGATTAATCTGTCCTCTCCAAGATATCTTTAATTTTTGGATACCTAATGAGGTGGGGTGATAATAATTTTCAGTCTCTCTCTGATCCTCCTCATGATGATGGGAAATCACATGTCTTATCATAGACTTCTAATTACTCTGCTGATCTAGACAAAATAAATTAGTTTAAGTCTGTTTTAGATTGGTCTTCGCTCATCCATCCAAATGGATGACTCAAGGATTCTGCCAGGACTCAGATTTGCTTGCATCACAGGATATACCCTATATACAAATGTTAGTCACATATTAAGCAACAACTCTAAATAGAATCAGATGAGTTTTTGAGGCAACACAAGATAGACAATAAATCTTTCTTTTCAATGATAAATAATTGCACAAAAATTCTTTTAACCCAGAAGAGAAAATATTGCTAGTTTATCTTCACTAAGTAGTGGAATCATATCCTGGTTTCATAAATTCCTAATCATTGTTTAATCATAACTACTTATTTGTTTCTGGGATATGGAAAAGACTATAATTTCTGGTCGAATAGAATAGTTTACATCTTCCAAACTAGGAGCTTAAATGTTCCAGCCTTAGTCTAATAGGTTAATATTTAGTATTAGTTCCACATATTTCACTGATCACTTGGCCTGATTTTAGAATGTTGCCATAAAAAGAAAAAGCAAGACATAGTGAAAGGAGAAAATAGTCCCCTTATCTGATGTCATTTCCAGGCAAAAGTCATAGATAAGCAATTGCATTGATGGAAATTCCATAAGCTGGGCTCAGAAGCACTTATGTGGGAATATTTTCCATTCAAAAGAAAATATCTTTTTAGAGAAACCAAGAGAGGAGTCCTATTGTAGCTTACTCCAAAGTTGCTTTTGCAGCTTATCCCTTGAGAAAGAACTCCATCTGCAGTTCATAGATGTCATCCCAATAGGATTATTGCACTATGAGTTCTTGGCTTAGTTATACTTCTTGATGATTGTACCTCGAAACAGACAGAACAATATCAAATACAGTCTCATTTCATTTCCCTTCTAAGAGCAAGTTTCACTAACCACGCTTAGGACTAAGTGAAGATTCCTCACAAAATGTTGCAATGATAAAGTTTAACATACTTTAAATCTTACATCCTCTTCTAGAGTTTAAGCTCATCCTGGTATAAAATCTATTTCTAGAAATCAAGTAATTAACTACATTCTGGGATTCCATGCATATAGTGGATATATGATAGTTTAATCAAAGCTTGTTATAAACCTCCAGGGTATAATCTGAGGATACATGCATATGTACACATACCTAACTGAAGATATACAAATATGTGTACATACGCATGTATGCATATCTGTACATCCAGATGAAAACTGTACTGCAGATATAACTTTATTATTGTAATTCTATAAGATAAGCAAATTCATAATTTCTCCCCTCTCTGATAATTACTTTCCCTCTTACAATAGTGAAGGGGACAAGAATTTCACTTGCTTTTATGGATTTCAAGAAAATGAGAAGATTTAAAAAGGTCTCTTTAAGTTTTCTCCTTTAAAATATAACCAATTAAATACTCGATTGAGTTTTAACATAATTATTATACAAAATTATACAAGCAATAGCATGCAATAACTTAACAAGTTGTTTCACAATTTTTATAAATGATAGATAAATTCAGAATAAAATGTAATGCTTAGGATTAAATTTGGAATAAGGTTTAGAATTAAAATCCAGAATTATAATGCTTTTGAATATTACAATACATATTCATAATGGCTGATAAAATGATTTCACATTTCCCCAAATAAATTTGGTATTAAAAATTTTTAATGGGAAAAATTATCTTGATATTAGATGTTGGCTTGCCACTTAATATGCTTGCTAGAACTTGTTGGCATCGTGATTTTGTGAAGTGTTGCCCACTCCATCCAAAACAAAAGATCACGTTTCTTTCGATGTAGTTCTTTCATAGTACAGAATCTCACTTGATCTTGTTTTCACCTTTTTTGGCTTTTGTGACATTTTGAAGTTTTTTTTTTTAATCTCAGACTTGACTCTGTGTAAATTCTGGTAGAATCATTTCAATATCCTCCAGTTCCTTCATCTTGCCGATGAAGCCTGGAAGGAAATGAATTGTGCTTGGAAAAAGTAATGGCAAGAAGCTGTAACTCAAAGGGACTTTGAAGAGTTTGAAACTGAGCCCATACCAGTCATGGAGGATATTGTGACTGGGCCAGTCTGTGGCCAAGAGGTCAGTGGTGATAATAAGAAGGCATTACTTGAGGAGAATAAAGAAGAGCTCAACATGGAGGATCTGTAGGAACTTCAAAGGGAGAAGCAACAACTAGGGGCAGGAGGGTTTTCTTTAGGTGAAAATAATGCAGAAGAGGATGTCCCCACTTCATTAGTCAAGGATGCAAATGCATGCAAAATGGGTAGAAGTACAGCATTTTGTTGAAAAATATCACCTTGATGAAGTTTTAATAAGCAGAATTGTAAATTTGTTAAATGATCAGAACATTTCCCACTTTAGAGGAATTGTGAAATGCTGGCAAAACCAAACATCACTGGATAGGTTTCTTCCTAGGCTCATACCTGGTGAATCTCAAGCAGGATACAGTAGTGATAAGGGACAGAAAAGAGAAAAAGGAAAAACTTCAAAGGGCATTTGAGCTCAGATATTATGGAAGGGACTCCTCTTCCAGATAATAACATCTCTCCCCCTTACAATACCTTTAGTCCATAGACTCCTCTTAATACAGGTAAAGCTAAGTTCAAATTATTTAATTTAATACTATTTTTGTTTTTTATTCATGTCTATGTATTATTAATGCCTATTTAGTGAAATACTACTCCATTAATGCAAAGAATGCCTCTTAAAATCTGTGTTTTTTTGGGTATCTGCAACAGATTAATTCAATTTATATTATTCCTTATGGGAAAAATTCATTTGGTACTCAACCTTTGGGTACTTGACCTACCTTCTTGAATGAATTAATGACAGGTACCAAGATACCACTGTATATGTGTGTGAGCATATGCATATATATATATATACATACATATGTAAATAAATGCACATATATATTCTCTATGCCTTCTTTTCAAAGCTCAGTTTATGATCTTATAATATCCAGATTAAAGAGAATATGTTTTAATAAGACTCAGGGCCAATTAGATGATATTGTAGTTGGATGTTTGTTAATTAAGAATTAATTAAGAGTTTCATTAGGAAAGAGTAAATAGTATAAGTTATTGATAATTGTATAACTTATTTATAAAATGGGTCTCTTTAAAAAATCTGAATAGAATTTCAGATGGACTTATGGGTGAGAGAGAATTTTCCTAGAGTGCTTTGGAGACATTTACCCAACTGACACTGTACTCTGTGGGCTAATCCTGTCCCCAAAAGATTAGAGCTGCTCTGTGAGATTTGAAAAATCAAAGTGTTTTCACATCAAATATTTATCTACAAGATCTGACTAGTGAAGGAGGTTGTTGATGAACATCAGTGCAAATCCAACAGGTTTGCTGGGCCAGTGGAGAAGGCTGTGGAGACTGAAGCTGTTTTTATATCTATATAGCAGAGAGAGACCTAATTTATTTCTCTTGTATATGATTTAGATAGGACAGATATATTAAGGTTTCAGGGGGAATTTAGATAGATAAGAAGAGAGCGTAGCGCCAACTTTGTTGGGGACTGAAGAGACCCTTGTGAGTCAGATTTATTTGGGTGGTTAGATAAGATTTATTAGCTAAGGACTTATATATCATAAGAATTTCTTTTTGCACTAGTTCCTTTTATTATCCCTTTCCTTAGTTTTTTAAAAAACCATAATAAACAGAATATTTTATACAATTGGCTGAATCAGAATTCTTAGGCTGATCTGAGAAGCCATTTTCTCAAATAGATACAACACTGTCTACACAGGACATAATTATTGGTATTACTATCTTATAACAATAATCAATAAGGGTTTAGAAACCCTTATAATAATATTAGTCTAGTTAGAAGAATTCCAAATGACTTCATATAGAAAATAATTTATCCTATCACAAATGGCTTCAATGCAATTAAACAAATTTAGGTGTAGTTAACTTCCCTAAGATGAGCAGATATGCCTTCATTTATAACTTTCCAATTCTAGTGTGAAGCTAGTTCCTTCACCTTTAAGTCTAGCATTTTTCGGGTTTAAGATCTAATACCATATTATCAACAGAGTTAAAACAATCTTGTAACTATTTAGTAACAAGTTCAAACATCGAAAGAAATACACTTGATGAAAACAGCAACTTTAAAAATAATGTTTTTCGCCCAATTACATGTAAAATATTCTTTTAAAAATATTTAAGTTGGAAATGACATATAATTATATATAAATTAATTGTGAAGTATGTATACATATATAAAATTAATTAAATTTTAATTAATAATTTAAATTTAAATTTAAAAAATATTAAATTCCAAATTCTCTCCCTCTTTTCTACTATGCCTCCCTCATTCCCTTCCACCCTCTCCCCTCCCTGAGATGGTAAGTAATCTGATATAGATTTTATGTAAAATCACATAAAACATTTTTTTTCAATCTGCATTCAGACTTTATTAGTTCCTTCTATGGTGATGGATAGCCTTTTTGGTCATGAGATCCTTGAAGCTGCACTGCTGATAATAGTTACTTCATTCACAGTTGATCATTGTCATCATGTAAATAAAACATTTTTAAAAAGCAACTTTTAAACTATTTTAAAATTCCTGAGCTTATAATTTAATAGTATATACATCACAAAAGTGATTTTCTTACCTATACTGATGTTATTAAAAAAACCATGAATTTAATTTTGTATTAAATTTCCTAGATTGAATTCACACTCGTTAGTATTAGCTTAGTTGCACCAAATATCATAAATGTCTTTAAAATCTCTTATTCTAAGATTTTGATTTATGGCTCCAGCAGAAACGCTCTAAGGATTTTGATCTGATGCTGGTAGGGTGCGGGCTGCTTGAAGCCCTTAAGTGATTTCATAGAACAAAAAAAGAACTTATGAAAGGATTTTCAATTTGCACACTATAAGAAGCAGAAGAAAGGGCTGACAATCCTAACAGCCAACATTCATATTGTATTTAAAATACATTGTAGAGCAAGGCTAAGCACCCCATGACAAGAGTCCCTTACAAAACCATCCTGAAAGGTGACTCTGACTGCCTGATACTTATTTAATTTTATGTGTAGTTGATGGAAGAGTTAGGCAGTGTTGCTTAAGAGTTAGACATCACATTAACTCTTACCCACTGTATAAAAGGATTTCCTTTACCATGAATTATCACGTGAAATTTAGTCTAAAAAGTTGGTAAATTGAAGTAATTTGATCTGATACCTTGTCTTACTGCCAAATTATAAAGTAAATCTGACATCAGCATTTTCTCACTATCTACAATTCATATTTGAATCTATATTCACAAATGGTATTACACAGAATACTCAAGTAATAATTTTAAGTATTTAGACTTATTTTATACAAGGCCCAATTACTTCAAGTGCTACGTAAAACTTACAATTTTATGCTAATTTAAGGTTAGTCATTTAAGAATCCTTGTTTTTTAGCTTCCAAATGAACATAATTCTCCTAATAAAGGAATATTTTTAATTCAGGACATATTGTAAATAAATCAGTTCTGGGTTTGATAATTATTAAAATCTTATGCTTTTATTCTATTTACCTTGCAGCTACTCAAATGAGCCTTTCACATGAAATGTCTCATTTTCACTTGTTTCAGAAAACGTCCTCTAACCATTCTTTATGCTACATCTTTATCTTTTAATTTTCCTCTCTCTGTCCATAAATACATTTGCCATTCCTCAGATGGCCTTGATGGCTCATGTCTCTTATTTCCTTCACTATTTCCTCCTTAAATCTTCCTTGATTTCCTTGAGTTGTACATTTCCCCCCTTCTATGCATATCTCAAGACTTTATTTACTTCACTGAACACTGCTTTTATGATTTTAGCACAAAAGTGATTTTAAGCAAAATATAATGACTTGCTAAAATCTTTACTTTTCCTTTTATAATTTACAGTCAAATAATCTGTTTTTACTAATTTAACTGATATTAAATTATTATCATGATTGACCCAAAGAATGTGACACAGATCTACTTTCTTATTTTCCCCCAGGGTGAAGGGTAGAGTAGAGGCAGATTTAAATTCCCTCCCACTGATTTCCTCTGTTTACACTAAGAGAACTTTGAACCTCTTTTTTATTCTTTATTTTATACATATATATTATATTATTTATATATATGTGCATATATATAAATAATATGCACAATATTTTATTTTAATGTAATATTAATATATAATATTATGCATATTATTTATATGCTCTCTCTCCCCTCACCTCTCTCCCTCCTTTCTCTTCTTTTTTCTTTCTTTCCTCCCCTTCCTTTCTCTCTTCCTATATACATACACATGCACACATATTATATCTAAATAAAGTTTGTGGGGAAAACTACTCAAATTTCCAACATGAGTTCAGTAATTTAAAAAATCTTTAGTTGGTCTTAAATGACCCAAAGTGCTGTTGAAGAACAGGAGGAGGCTACCTAACTTTCTTGATTCTAGGTGACAACCTAAAAAAGGAACTTGACTGAATTATTACTCAAAGTATGCTTCATCCCAAAGTATTTTTCCAAATAAATTAACCCTTACTCTCTTCTCTTTTGCTTGCTTGCTCTTTATTGTTCAGAATCTGGAGGGAGCTAATGATTGTGTTTCAAATGAAGGAAGCTGAACTTTCCAAATTTTAAAAGCATTAATTTCTAAATTTATTGCATTTTGAGAAATTAATTGCATTTAGAATGTCAAGGTTTAACTGGGTTCTAAAGGTTGTGGGCTGTTTAGAATTGCCTTGGAACATGAGGACAAATCTGATAAAAAACAGTGGTACATGGCCTGGAAGTAACCCTGCAAATGTTCCTGCACAAGAAGAGTCAGTGCAGCCCTGAAAGGCCACTCAGTTTCTACAGATAACAGTGTATGGGATAAAATCGTGCATCATTCCCCAGCATACTACAATTAGTATTGGTAATTTTAGACTAGCAATTTCCACTAGAAAATTAGTGAAAGTTAGGTGCCCTTCAGAAGGGAGATATCAATCTCTCCTTATGAGGAGCAGAGAAATCCCCATCCTCAAGCAGCTTTATACATATATCATAACTATATGCCTTTAATTCACTCTTTTCTAATGTGACCAACTCCTACCCTCTTTTTCCTATTCCCATGAAAAAAGTCTTAAAACTTACAGTCATAATCTCATCCCTGACTTAAATGTTTCAGCCTGAAAAACCTAGGCTGGCCATGTCTCATTTCTGACTCATCTTATAAACTGCAAACTTAAGGAATGCTCCCATGAATTTCAGAGTGCTGGGAAACTTAAGCTGGGTAGGGAAAAGATAAAAAGAATATAACAATCATATATTAAGTCACACACAGGTGGTGTGTAACTCAAGGCACCATTGTATCAATTTCCTATAAATTCTGAATCCATTTGTACACCTATGGACACTGGTGCTGAGAGAACACTCAGAGCAGTCTCTCCCATCCTCTCACCCTCCTAATAAAGGCTGCATTTTCTCTACAAGCATTTATCTATCCTCCCATCTGCCCATTGGAGTGACTTTGGGATACAGACCCTCGAGAATGCACTCTCAACAAGGGCAAGGCAGATAATAACCAACTTATCTTCTTACATATTGTCAAAGTCACATCTTGATTTACATTCCAAGCAGCTAAGGAACATCTCTTGTTTCTCCTTTGTTGCCCAATCGTAAAGACCCTGCCTCCTCTTTCTTGAAACACTAAGAAACCTGTAACCTCCTTTTCCTCTTTGGGACTTGAGTCTATCCAAACCTTCCACAAATATGCCTGAGTTCTCTCTTTTAAAGGAAACAAACAAACTTGCTGAGCACACTGACTCTTTTGGTTTTCAGGGGGTATAGGACCACTGCCTTCTTTGATTGTTAAGGGTTAACAAAAGCTAAGCTTACTCTTGCAGTTTTAACCATAGTGCCCTGATATCAGATATTGGATAGGTTACAGAATATTATCAGAGAGCAGATATCACAAACTTTAGTTTGGGAATCTGACTAAAGCTTAATTTATAAACTGTTGATTTTTAACAAAAATTTTCCAGTAAAAGTTTTAGTCTTAAAAGCAGGAAGGAAAGCAGCCATTTCACTGAGTTTAAACAAAAAATTTTCTCTTCAGCTAAGACAGGTGGAAAAAAGAATGGATGAAGGCAGACCTAGAGAGAAATTGAGGAAATTGGAAAATCTTTCCTTTAGAACCACAGTCCTCATTTCTCCTCCTCTAGTGATAGGAGCATGAGGTTTAGCTGGGTGGAAGACCATTTTAATTAATGCTCATTGGAACTGGGTCATATGCTTGTGGAGATTTAAGGAAATGGCATTAAAAATAGATGACTTAATAATTGTTTTCTGCTCAGGGGATCCCAGCCAAAAGAAATAACAACAACAACAAAAAAACCTAGAGGGATAGCTAAGACTAGGTATGTTTTTTCCTCTTAAACCAAGGATAGGGTATTGTCACCACTTAAGGAAGCTGCCAAAGATAACATCTCTCCTTTTTCTCCTGAGAGAAAAGTGGCTTGCTTACTTACTTCACATACAAACACACAAAGAAACACACATATAGAAAACAAATTTTGCTTTATACAATTTTCTCCATTTCTTTGAGGACCTCATGGGCTTGAGTCTTCATCATCTATATGCCAAAGTTTTCACGAGGTCTTTCCTGAAGGTTAAATGGCCAATGTGCCTCCAAAGGGATAGCTCCACACTCTTGGAAGAACTTTCCTAAACCAATCTTATAGGCATGCCCTGAAATTTTTTGGGAGGTCTTTCCTGAAGGCTGAGCCAATGTACTTTTTTTTATATCTTTTTTTTTTTTAATTTTAAACTCTTAGCTTCTGTGCATTGACTCATAGGTGGAAGAGTGGTAAGGGTTGGCAATGGGGGTCAAGTGACTTGCCCAGGGTCACACAGCTGGGAAGTGTCTGAGGCCGGATTTGAACCTAGGACCTCCCGTCTCTAGGCCTGGGCCAATGCACTTTTAAGGAATATATAAGTCCCTGAAAATATTGAGATGGAGAAACACGTTGGCAGAACTACTGGGCTTCACTAGAAAGGCCACCTTAGTGCCTTCTTCAGGGGGAAGGCAGAATTTCATCACTTTCAATCTCCCAGGAAGTGCCTTATATGGCATGCTCTTTATTTGTACCCAGAAATTTCTCCTTTGCATGTTTCCTGATGGTTAAATATTCCAATATGCCTTCAGAAGGAAATCTTACCAATCCTGCTAGAAAAAAAGAACTGTTCTAAGAAATTTTAATTCCTTGAGATCAGTACAGACGATGGACCTGGGATTTAAAATTTTCAATTATTTCCACATTTTTATAAGTTAAAAGCATGGTTTTTATGTTATTCTAGGTTGGTCTGGTGGTCAGGATTTTAGCACAATGGCAAATGTTTTTTAGAACTTCAAGAACTGGAGGATTAGGTTTTAGTATTTGACTGTACTTAAGGTAATCAAACCAGACTGAGGAATAACCAAGTAGCTGGGTTTATAGAAACATTTATAAACACACAGTCACCAAATTAGATTAGGATCTTAAAAGCCTCAGTGATCAGTGATAGTCAATTAAAACATGGAAAACTGTTCGCTTGTGAAAAAAAGTTTAAAGTAATTTCTCCCTCAAAACACATTTTGCTGACTTTTCATTTTGGTCATTGAGATTTGATAACTTACACTCAAAAGGACTAAGACACATAAAAATATACAAAACACATACATAAAATATTCAGCTAGCTCAGAGAAGATCTGATTGCCAAGAGTAAGAAGAGAACTTTACTACACCCAGACTTATCTGAAAGCTCACTCCTAATGGATGAAATCTTCAGTCAGATCTCCCAAGATTGGGATGATATTTCCAATAAGAGACTGGGGAAAATCTGGGGGTTTGTAAGAGGTGTGTGTGGGGGGGAAGAAATGCTAAGCTGGGGTGTTAAAATAGTCCCTCAGCCAGAGTGGGGTACTATGGAGAGTTAATTGGAAAAAGGAAAAACATGCAGGTAACACACATTAAGCTGGGGAATAGCTGGGTAACAAACAGAAGAATATAACCAGGGAACACAACTTGTAACTCACAGTGGGTTCAAATTGTCAATACAGGGATCTGGGAAAGGAGAAGAAGAAGGAAGCTTTATGTAAAATGGTTTAATACCAAAACTAGGATAGGGAGTGAGAGAAGTAGGAGAAACTGTCTTTTAGGTCTAAAAGTAACTTGGGTAATGGAGGGATGGAGGTGACTACTCTGATCACTAATCTAACTACTAGAGTAACAGGTCCAGCTATAGTCAGGGATCTCCCTTATATCTGGGTCTTCGGTGGATGATGATTTTAGCTGATCTTCAATGCTCTTCAGGGTAACCACCAGTTTTTTTTTTAATTTTAAACCCTTAACTTCTATGTATTGACTTTATAGGTGGAAGATTGGTAAGGGTAGGCAATGGGGGCCAAGTGACTTGCCCAGGGTCACACAGCTGGGAAATGTCTGAGGCCGGATTTGAACCTAGGACCTCCTGTCTCTAGGCCTGGCTCTCAATCCACTGAGCTACCCAGCTGCCCCCTTAACTGCCAGTTTTAATCCAATACTGGAGATTGAGTTAGGCTTATTGCCATTCAGTGTCCCCCACTGAAATGTTTTATCACACACAGCTTGGTCAATCCCAGCCAACAGGTCTTGTTAGAAGTAATCATCTTGGAAAAACCAGGCTTCACAGACAGGATAAAACAGGCCTCCATTTTCCCTAGAGTTCAAACTGTCACCCCTCTCTTGTGTCAGACCCACAGAGTTCTCAGGCTGTCAGCAAGCTCTGCCTGTCACTCAAATTCAATCTATGCTACTCTAGCTTTTCCTTCTAACAGGATACAATCCCTTTGTGGCTTGCCAGTTGTGATGATGAAAAATTCTGAAATATTGGGTTCCAGATAAAAAATTAATTTATTGATCACAGTAGCAATGACCAAGTAATTATTTCATCAGTGATCTCTCTTGGTGACTAAGACAAATTCATTCGGCATTTTGAGCCATTAAATATTTTAGAATTTTAATATTCATTCCAACCCAAGAAATCCTAATTGGTGGATATCTAATGAGGAGGTGGACTAATAATTTCTAGTCCTCCCTGATTCTCCTCATGATGATGGGAAAATCACATGCCTGATTATAGAATTCCAATATCCCTGCTGATCTACATGAAGAAATCAGGTTAAGCATGGTTAAGACTGACCTTCTGCCATCCATCCTGGTGGTAGATTCCAAGGATGCTGCCATGCTGTGCTCTACATATTTGTCCTGAATTAGTTTTTGTTTACCAGACAAAATGGAGTTTATAATTTTAATTTTTATTATTCCAATTTTAGAAGCTATTCTGGGGAAGGAAATATGAGAATATTTCTGAAATTGTTAGGAAAAATGAGGAAATATGCTTGAAGAATAATTTTACTGAAAGCTATTAGAAATAAAAAAATATAGTTGGTGCACCATTGAGAAATAAAAATAATGCAGCATTAGGAATAAAAATTCTCACTAAAACACATAGAACAGGCTTCCGGGTTAAGATGGCGGCAGAGTAAGAAGCAGCTCTTAACCTCTCCTGACCAAAACACACAAAACTCCTCAAGGGGACATAAAAACAAGTCCAGACGAACGGAGGAACCCCACAACAGGGCACAGC
>NC_058130.1:723067104-723087551 GCF_016433145.1 Gracilinanus agilis | reverse complement strand
ATGCTGAAAAAGCCTTTGACAAAATACAGCATCCATTTCTATTGAAAACACTGAAAAGTATAGGAATAGAAGGACCTTTCCTAAAAATAATAAACAGTATATACTTAAAACCATCAAAAAACATCATATGCGATGGGGATAAATTAGAAGCCTTCCCAATAAGATCAGGAGTGGAACAAGGATGCCCATTATCACCTCTATTCTTCAACATAGTACTAGAAACACTAGCAGTTGCAATTAGTGAAGAAAAAGAAATTGAAGTTATCAAAATAGGCAAGGAGGAGACTAAGCTATCACTCTTTGAAGATGATATGATGGTGTACTTAAAAAATCGTAGAGAATCAACTAAGACACTTGTAGAAATAATCAACAACTTTAGCAAAGTTGCAGGATACAAAATAAATACACATAAATCATGAGCATTTCTATACATTTCCAACACACTAGAGCAGCAAAAAGTAGAAAGAGAAACACCATTCAAAATCACCCTAGACAATATAAAATACTTAGGAATCTACCTACCAAAACAAACACAGCAATTATATGAAAACAACTACAAAACACTTTTCAAACAAATAAAACTGGATCTAAACAATTGGAAAGCTATTGATTGCTCACGGGTAGGACGAGCTAACATAAGAAAAATGACAATTATACCCAAATTAATTTACCTATTTAGTGCCATACCTATCAAGCTACCAAAAAACTTCTTTACTGAATTAGAAAAAACTATAACAAATTTCATTTGGAATAACAAAAGATCAAGAATATCAAGGGAAATAATGAAAAAAAATGTGAAGGAAGGGGGCCCAGCAGTACCAGATATTAAATTATACTATAAAGCAGCAGTCATCAAAACAATATGGTACTGGCTAAGAGATAGAGAGGAGGATCAATGGAATAGACTTGGGGTAAATGACATCAGCAAGACTGTGTATGATAAACCCAAAGAGCCCAACTTTTGGGACATGAATCCACTATTTGACAAAAACTGCTGGGAAATTTGGAAAACAATATGGGAGAGATTAGGTCTAGATCAACATCTCACACCCTACACCAAGATAAATTCAGAATGGGTGAACGACTTGAATATAAAGAGGGAAACTATAAACAAGTTAAGTGAACACAGAATAGTATACTTGTCAGATCTATGGGAAAGGAAAGACTTTAAAACCAAGCAAGAGTTAGAGAAAATTACAAAATGTAAATTAAATGGTTTTCATTATATTAAACTAAAAAGTTTTTGTACAAACAAAAACAATGTGGTCAAAATCAGAAGGGAAACAACAAATTGGGAAAAAATCTTTATAACAAAAAACTCTGACAGGGGTCTAATTATTCAAATATACAAGGAGTTAAAGCAATTGTATAAAAAATCAAGCCATTCCCCAATTGATAAATGGGCAAGAGACATGAATAGACAATTTTCAGGTAAAGAAATCAAAAGTATCAATAAGCACATGAGAAAGTTTTCCAAATCTCTAATAATTAGAGAAATGCAAATCAAAACAACTCTGAGGTATCACCTCACACCTAGCAGATTGGCTAAAATGAAAGAAGGGGAGAGTAATGAATGTTGGAGGGGATGTGGCAAAATTGGGATATTAATGCATTGCTGGTGGAGCTGTGAACCGATCCAGCCATTCTGGCTGGCAATTTGGAATCATTCTCAAAGGGCTATAAAAGAATGCCTGCCCTTTGATCCAGCCATACCATTGTTGGGTTTGTACCCCAAAGATATCATAGATAAACAGACTTGTACGAAAATATTTATAGCTGCGCTTTTTGTGGTGGCAACAAACTGGAAAAGGAGGGTATGTCCTTCAATTGGGGAATGGCTGAACAAATTGTGGTATATGCTGGTGATGGAATACTATTGTGCTAAAAGGAATAATAAACTGGAGGAGTTTCAGGCGAACTGGAGAGACCTCCAGGAACTGATGCAGAGCGAAGGAGCAGAGCCAGAAGAACACTATACACAGAGAGTGATATACTATGGTAAAATTGAATGTAATGGACCTCTGTACCAGCAGNACACAGAGAGTGATATACTATGGTAAAATTGAATGTAATGGACCTCTGTACCAGCAGCAATACAATGACACAGGACAGTTCTGAGGGATCTATGGTTAAGAATGCTGCCCACATTCAGAGGAAGGACTGCAGGAGAGGAATCATATAAGAAAAACAACTGCTGGAATGCATGGGTTGGGGTGGACATGATTGGGGAGGTGGACTTGAAAGTACCACACCAATGCAACTACCAACAATTTGGAAATAGGTCTTGATCAAGGACACATGACAAAACTAGTCGAAATGTGCATCGGCCATGGGTGGGGGGAGTGCGGGGGGTGAAGGGGAAAGTAGGAGCATGAATCAGGTAACCATGTTAAAAATGAATATTAATAAATGTTTAAAAAAAGTTTCACCAAGGGATATTAAAACCTCCTCATCCTTTTAAGGCAAACCACCAATTCTGCCTCATTGGTGAATAACAAAGAAATAAAACAAAATAGGTACATTAAGTCATTAAAAGGTAAAGAATGATTAAAATGCTTTAGTGATTTTGTCTTTTAGATAAAAATAGAGAGATAAATATGTTTTCATAAGAGTAAAGAAACAAATCCAGGGCAATTTAAAAAGTGACAAAAAATAAGATAAATATGAGAATCATTTGGCAGCAAGAAGGTACAGAATAAGATGCCAGCGTTTTCATCTGCCATAGAACTGTCCAATGTATCTCATAGTTTCTTTCCCACAACCAGATAGATGAGAAGATAGAATCAACTGCTGACCTACTTATTCTCTGCTCTCACAAAGTGAAATTGTCTAGGAACTGGTGTATTTTGGTTTAAATCCCATTTGCAGAGTGCTGGTTCACAGAGGCTTAAATGTGAGTTTCCATTGCTACACAGAGTCCTTACTATGGATACTCAGATTTTTGCAAAGAGAATTAATACAGGCGAAAGCCGAAAATCAAGGCCTGACCACAAACACAAAATGCTAATACAGCTTGTCCAAGACCCAGGAAAGAAATCCAGTTCCACTTCTCTTGGATATTTCCAGTCCAGCAAAACTAACCTAGAGAAACAAAAGCAAATCCCTCCCATACGATTTGGAGAAAATCAAAGTACTCTGGATATCACTCAGTAATAGCAAGCATTCCATTAAAATCATTAATAAATCTCCCTCAGTTACTTGTTAACTGGGCTTACCTCTCTCTTCCCAATAAACTCAAATTTTCTGAGCCCTCAGTTTCAGACACTACCCCAATATGGAAAAAGGGCACATGATTCAAGAACTTCTGCTGCTTCTGGGAATTCATTTAATTCCAGCAGTGTGGAGTGCATTTCCACTGCTCAAGTATCCACATAAGTTCAGAACATAAGCTCAGCATAGGAGAGGGAGGGTGATAAAAGACTGAGCCTGCTCTAGACTGAACTTTCTATCTAAAGGCCTTTGAGACAGGTTTGGGGAGAGGAAAGTAGAAGGGAGACATTTTTTTCTGTTCAACTTTTGAAAGCTACTCAGACGTATGGGAAAATGGTAAGAATATAGAAAAATTCAAAGAAAAGAAGAGGAGGAGAGTACCCATTGTGTCCTGCTGCACGAGCTTGCCCTTCTATCCTGTCCATAAGGATATCTTTTCTAATGATCGTACTGAAAATAAGTCTAGACAGATAGAGTGGCTGCACTTACTGATAAAGTTTACAAGCTTTGTTAGGAGGACTTTCAAAGAGTTCTGCTCCTGTAACCTGGTTCACTTCAACTGAGAACAAGGATAAAAACATTCCGAATACCAGGTCAGCATCTTGAGAAACAATGGGGTTAATCTGGTGGAGGCAGGGCAGCTTCTCTTTACTGTGCTCAGAACCATGAGATTGCAATAGCAGCATCAGGAGAAGGGAAAAAAGCAGTTGAGAAGTGCCTCTCTGAACAGAAGGCAACATCTCCATGAAAGTTCTCTAAGGTTCTAATCCTGGAAACTTTAAGGAGCCACTTAGACTAAGTTAAAGTCAGGTGCCTAGTCAAGGACTGATGCTGAACTGTCCAACAATAGAAATGATCTGTCCTTCTATAGATGATCAGGCTCTTGATTGTCTACCACATCTGGTGTAACACAATAAGTCATTAGTCAAGTCCTTATCCAAGACAAGGACAAGGGTTCAAGAGAAATGGAGATTTTATAGTTCCCCAGCTTTTTGACTAGACTGTGGCTCACAGCACAGTATGTTTAGTTACAGCCCACTACATCTTCCAAAGAGAAGTGTTGTTCCATGAAGAACTCTGGGGAACAGACTGCCTGGGGCATCTCCAGCTGAGTCTCTATAGCCAAGGGAAAAACATAAGTACAAAATTATATTTTAGACTCTTTCCCCCTTATTATTAGCAGATGCTACAGTACAGAAGTGCCATGCTAAGAAAGTAATTTCTGTTTCCTACAATCAGCAAAGGGCCTGTGATGGTGAAAATGCATGAAAAATTCCCTTGTAGGTGACAAGATTAAAAGAAAAACCATCATTGATACTAATTTCTTTCATGACCTGTAAGACCGATCGCCTTGATGTCCTCTTACTTCCCTGTGCCGGGTGCAATGTAATCCAGGTCTCATATTCAGGACTTAATGTAATCTATTCAGAAAACATTTTAGAAGAGGGACAATGCTCAGAAAACCCTTCACCTACTTCTCTCCTCATTCTTTGGTCAAGATCAAAGCAACATTCTCAGAGATAAAAGGGGACTAAAAGTTTAGTATCATAGGTTTATGGCAGAATTCTCCTTTCCAGTGACTTGCATTAGAAACACATATAGTCTCATCATAATCTCTACCAAAGTAAGGCCATGACAGGGATTGATGATACATCTTTTGCTCTATTATTGATAAGAGTAAAGAATTTACAGCTGCCAGAGACTCAGGAAGTAATCTTATTTAATGCCTTTTCTTGACAAATGAGGAAACTGAAGCTCAGCACAGTAAAATGAGTTACTTCTGTTTACACAATGTGCAGCACATCAGTTCTAGTCTCCTTACTAACTCTCAAGTTGTTAATATTTTTTCTACCTATTACTTTCCCCTAGAGAAATACACAAGCCTAGCTCATCCACTCTGAAAATAAGTGTACCCCCATCAGTCCATGAAGCCCCTTTATAATGCTTTTGCCTTCAGAGGTCACCAGGTTATAAGATATTTCACTGATCATGAAGCATAAGATATCAGAAATGCAACTGATGTTATGAGGAAATTAGGATTTAAAGTAAGGAGCCTAAGGTAGCAGCCAGAGGTGTCAGGCAAGACCTGGAAATTCCAATCATGGAACAGTGGTAAGAGAAGGGAAGCTTTTCCTGAGAGACTCTGTGGCTAATGGCAGTTGAGTTAGTTGGCTTAACTGTTTTAGTGAAGAGCCTGGGAAAAGCAGATTGTCTCTAGCAAGAAACATCTATCTAGTGAAGGATGATCAAGTTGAGCCTAGAAGTAGAATCTGCATGGATGGTGGATCTGCAGATTACTTCATCTCCTTAACTTCATCTACCTTGTGACAAGTTTAAGTGCTGAGATACCTGAGTTCCTGTGATCATTGGTGGAGCTAAAATGGACTCATCAGTGAGAAACATCTTTCCTTTTCTAACCAGCCAAGCGTGTCCTGACTGACTGCTTTAGTTTTAGTGTAGTGAGTCCCACCTTTCAACCCTTGAGTTCATCCATAGTTGATAAGATTTAGTGTGACCCTTTCCCTCATTACCTATGCTTTAAGTACATCAATAAACCAGTTTTTTGTACTTCATGATTCCTCCATGCCATAAAGATCCCACAACCTAAAGCTGATTACATCAGTATCATTCTCTGGCTGAAAGGTTTGACAGTTAACTGAAAACTGCCATACTTCAATCTTCACATCCCTTACATGTTATTCAGTCTTTACTTGGATTACTTGTCAGTCCTTCCCTTTGTGAAGTGTGTGAGTGTCCCCAGTTTGTCTGGCACCCAGTTATTGCCCTATCCTCCAGTATTTCTCTTTTCAATGAGTATTCTGGCAGGAGGGGCTAAATATAGCAGAGGAACCAAAGGAATATAAATCTTGGCATAGGTTGAAGTCATTGGTTAAAAGAATAGAATGTCTCAATATTAGCACTGATCATGGGCATCCCATATTGCCTTGCAGAGGAAGGAAAAGCACAATAGCATAGATGAATGATTGGATGGATGAATGAAAGAATGAAAATAAATTTTATTACTCACTGTTTTACACTCTCATAACAGAAATGCCATAGCAAAGATAGATTTTGCTCTCAAGAAACTTACATTCCAATAGAGGGAAACTACACATAAAGGGGAGTGGTGGCAGTGAAATCTAGAGGGAAAGATTCTGTTTTGGATATGCTGAGTTTGAGATACCTATAGAAAAATAAATTCAAAATATTCAGTGGGCATGTCAAAACATCTGGTAGGATCTTTTTCTACCCTATATCTATCACCCAGCAATTAGCTATCCTTCCCAATTTCTCATCTTCTGCAACTTTTACAAGTTTAACAGTTGGGTAACACAGTGGATAGAGCATTGGACTTGGAGTAAGGAAGAAATGAAATTAAGTACAACTTTAAATACAAGCTATGAGACTCTGGGTAAGGCATTTTATTCCCACCAGCCTCGTCATTTTTATAATGGGGCTTATATTGAAGCATGATACTTTTCATTCTTTTCTTCAATCGGTGTTTTTTTAATGATATAAGTCCTCTTCCACAACATGACATTTATGGAAATGTGGATTATATAATAAAACATGTATTACCTATATGAAATTACTTATCATTTCAGAGAGGGGAGGAGGAGAGAGAGGGAAAGAATTTGTAACCAAAATATGAGAAAATGAATGTTAAAAGTTTTTTTTGACATGTAATTGGATAAAACAAAATATTACTAAAATAAAAAATTGAGGGTCATATTAGTACCTGCCTCCTGGGTTGTCACGAGGGTTAACAAGATCAGATAATATATATATATATATATATATATATATATATAGTATTTTTAGAATCTTAAAGTATTCTATAAATATTACTAAGAGTATGCTGTTTACTACTTAGTCTAAGTAGTTAATAAGCAATTGATATAAATTATGAGTAGTAAAGACACAATAACTACTTCTTGTGTTCAGCCATTAAGTCAGTTCTGATCAACTTAATTATACTATCAAATAGTTCTACATCTTGTTCTTAAGGACAGCTCAAGATTGCCAGATGCTTCACCAAAATTCAGGTGTGTATTTACCGTATTTCCATCAAACTTTCATAGTAGATCTCCACAAAGCTTTAAAAGGTTTCCCATTTTCTTTTTTTCAAGGTATTTGCTCTGAACTCCATCTCCTACTCCTTTTTACCTCCTCTCTCAGCTCAGACACCATTTCTCATGATAGTCTCTTTAAATCCAGATGAAGAGCCAAATCTCTACATGGATCCTTGTTTCCATTCCTCCCAGCTTTTCAGGTCTCATTTTTCAAATATATAAAGAACGATGTGAAATTTAGAACAATAGAAGTCATTCCCCAATTGTCAAATGACAAAATCAAAGTAATGAATAATCATATGGAAAAATGTTCTAAATCCCTCTTGATTAGAGAAATATAAAATAAAACAACTCTGAGTTACCACCTCACACCTATCAGATTGGCCAATATTTCCTTTGTAAAGGAAAGCGATAAATGTTGGGGGGAATATGGCAAAATTGGGACACTAATACATTGTTGGTGGAGTTGTTATTTGATCCAACCATTCTGAAGGTCAATTTGGAATTATGCCAAAGAGTTATAAAAACAATGTATAACCATTGATCCAGTAATATCACTTCTAAGTGTGCATACAAAAGAGTAAAAAAGGGGGAAAGGACTTACTTGCATAAAAATATTTATAGCTGCTCTTTTTGTGGTGATGAAGATTTGGAAATTTATGGGATGTCTATCAATTGGGGAATGCTTGAAAAAATTGTGAAATGTGATGGTGATGGTATACTATTGTGCTATAAGGAATGCTAATTTCAAATAGTGCTAGAAAGATCTATATAAAGTGATGAAGAATATAATAAGCAGAACGAGGAGACTATTATACACATTACCTGAAATATTGTGGAATGATAAACTTAGCTATGATCAGCAATACAATTATCCAGGACAACTCAGGGATTTATGACAAAGAATGGTATACACCACCAGAGAAGGAACTGTTGAAATTGGAATGCAAATGAAAGCATAAGATTTTCCACTTGTTTATTTGGGTATAGGTTTTGGGGTTTTGGTTTTCTGTTATTATTCACAATATGGAAATATATTTTGCATGATATAAGTGTATGACCCAGATAAAATTGTTTGCCAGCTCCAGTATGGGTAAGAGAAGTCTGGGAGGGAGACAAATTGGATCATATGACTTCAGAAAACTTATGTAAAATTTTGTTGTTACATATAATTGGTTGAAAAATAAAATAAAGACAATTTGGAAAAAATAAAAACTAAAAAGGCAAAAAAGAATGTTTCTTTTGTGACCCTTTGTATCAAATAGCACTGTGGCACAAGCAGCTTGAGAAAATGATCCAAGTTCTTTGTAAATAAAGTCTGCTATTATGTAAAAACACAGACAATATATGTAAAAAAAATGGAACAGCATATCCCCTGATAAAAAAGATACAAAAAAGAAATGAGGAATGTAATAGAACAAAGAAAAACATACCAGTTTTTCTTGATATTCTTAAGCAACAATTGAAAGTGAAAGTAAAAAAAAGTGGAGACACAATGATTTAAAGCAGCACAAAGACAAAACAAATAAAATACAGTAACAGGTGGTATAAAGGATGTTTGAGAACTGTCTTGATAAGGAGAATTCTTCTATGGCCTAGCACTTTCTCTGCAACTGATAGTCCTAAAGAGTTGACTAGAGTATTAAGAAGTTAAATAAGCGGCCCAGGGTCATATACTTGGTATACGTCAGAAATGTGACTTAAACTCAGAACTTCCTGATTCTAAGAGTGGTCACTCTGAATACTGAGTCACACACTATCTTTTTTTTTTTTTAAACCCTTACCTTCAATACACACAATTGTGCGTATTGACTCCAATGCAGAAGAGTGGTAAGGGCTAAGCAATGGGGGTCAAGTGACTTGCCCAGGGCCATATAGCTGGGAAGTGTCTGAGGCCAGATTTGAACCTAGGACCTCCTGTCTCTAGGTCTGGCTTTCAATTCAGTGAGCTACCCAGCTACCCCCTTGAGTCACACTATCTTAAATGATTTTCAAACTATCAAAAATTATGCCAGAAAGGCTTGAAAAACAAAGATATTAGACTGATTAGATGAAAGAACAATTCTCAAAAGATGGGAAGTATAGAAAATTCCTGTTTTGACACTATATGGTCAAAGGAATTATAACATAACAAAAGGATAAAGTGGACTAAATGAAAAACTGAGTTTGCTTACATGCCCTCAATATAGTGAATGACAGAATGGCTATGTCAAAGGTAGAAAATGAAACTAGTTTATTGCTTCAAATGTTTCACAGTGTTACATGGATTACTAGCAATGCATTCTACAAACTTCCTCTCTGATACAAGCCTGTTCTCCTCTTTCTTAAGAGAAAGGTATTACATATTTATTATCTGAAGATAAGAATATCAGTACCCTCTTCAATTAAATGTTTATGCAATTTATAGAAGGAATGCATAGTTTGTTTCACTAAAAATAATCACTTAACAAAATCCAAGATTTTGAGAGAAAAGTAAAAATGGACATGGGCCCAAACGTCCCAGGGGTGTAACAAGCAATTACTTATCATCAATTAAATGATGAATGAAGAAGTATATCCTAGCATAGTAACTGTGACACTTCCTTTCTTATCACAAAGTCTTGACATATTGTAGTGAAGTTAAAAATGTAGAAGATAGATGTTAACATAATGAGTATATAAAGCTAGAAAAGTTGATATGATGATGATATGGTAAACTATCCTCTTTTAAAAATATAATACCAACATCATAATGGAAAGTATAATTGACATCAAGTGTGATATTTTTGAAGGAATCAGTTGAATCCTTCTATGGTTCTGCCTACTCTGAAACCCAATATCATCACTCCCAAATAGAATTGAAGATGGATTTCTAGTAAAGTTTTAGAAACATACCCAAACCATCCTATTAGTCAATTAACGTACAAAAACAATTTCAAGATGCCACCTTAAAAAACACAATGAGCAGGTACTTTTCCTCAGGGAAATTCTCCATTCATTTTGCAATATTATTAGGATTTTATAAGAAATGAAATTCTTAGTATGTTAGAAAGAAGAATAGAGTCAAAAGAATTTGAACTAGAATCTGATCGTCCATTTGAACCAATATTTGAAGTTGAAACCTACAAATACCTTGTTCTTAAAGAAAGACACATTGAGTTTTAGAGTATCAATGGAAAAGCTGAGACTGTATCTATCCAGAGACTTGTTGGCATCCACAACTTAAAGCTTAATGACAAGGATACTTTTAAAACAATTACTATCTATGCATCACTAGTCTTCTTATATTGCTTTGGCAATATAAGATGGATGGCAATGGATCTAGTGCGGTGATGGCAAATCTGTGACAAGCCTGTCAGCACTGAAACGCGTATCCATTTTTGATGACACAAGGCTGCATTCAGAGAAGTATGGGGCCACATTCCGGGGATGAAACATTTGCTGTAGTGTAGTGTAGATACTTTGTGCACTATAGATGACAATTCTACATATATTCATTTACCTATTTTGATTTACTAAATACAGTTATATATTAAAATTATATTTTTTGTCATTTAAACTATAAATATTGTGAAGTTATGTTTTTTCTCTCGAAGTGACACATGACCTGATTTATGCTCGTTTTTGGGCAAATTTTGACACACCAAGCTCAAAAGGTTGCCCATCACTGATTTAGAGGTTTAAACAAAAATTTGTAAACTATTAACTGGTATACAGGACTTATTACTACAAGACAGGTATAGATGTTCAATTTCCTGCCAAAAAGAAAAAATTAGATAGATACCCTCAAAATTAAAAATTTGAAGATATTCTAAGGGAATAAAAAAATAACTTTACATGCTGTTTTAAAGAACAACAATAGGTATGTATGTCATTGGGTTTGTTGAAAACAGCTGAGTTATCTATGGAAGGAGACTATGAAATGGTTAAGATTGAAAAATGGAATCTATTAGGTACTCCATGATTGACATTCACATGATTACCCAACCAACAGTACAATAACAAATATGTATTGAACAAATAATCACATCAAATTGATTTATTTATAGAAACAGATGGGGCTTATTATGATAGTTCTTCAGTATTAGTGTATTGACACCCTAGACTTTTAATAAACACAAGCCATTCTAGTGGTCAAGATTAAAAGCAATAGAAATAGATGTTATATTGTCATCCAGATATACTCAAGTTCTTAGCCTAGCTCTTTTTCAATCTGCAGTAGGTAGCCAAATTTTACTGTATGTACTGGGGAACAGAATTTATGGACTGGTATAGGACTCTATGTTATAGTATGAACACTGTAGCTTTTCATCTACTTTATTTTTCTAGTAAAGATAGATTGACCTCTTCCACTGTGTCCTATAAATAAATAGTAATATGAGAATTGGAAGAAAGTTTCCAAAGCATGTGGCATATATTATTTCAACATGGCCTCCCAACAACACCAGGAGGCAGTTTGTTCAAGTAGTATTATCCTTTACTTACATATGGGGAAACTGAGGCAGAGAACAGAGAAGACATTTGCCCGGTGTCACATAGCAAATAAGTTAATGCAACTCTACAAAATGAAATAAATTCATAAAATGATTTCTATGATTCCCCCTTACTTCCTTATCTTATCATTATAGCCCCATCTGAGTTCTAGGGTCCCTTTACTTGTATGGGTAGAATTTTCCCTTGATTTAGTTGCCAGTATTGGCCAGTATTCTACATCTGACTACTGTGTATAATGTATCATTCATTAATATCATTAGAATATAAATTATTGAATAGAGAATGTTAGAATCTCCAGAATGTCACCTTGACCTTAGTAATTTGATAATAATGCTAGAAATGGCTATAAGGAATTTTGGATTCCCCTAGGTCCTTCATCCACCTGAAACATTCCTGTTTTTGCTCTCCATACTTAGCTTTTGTTTTGAGTCCATCCAAAGTTTATAGGTTTTGAACAAAATAGATAGCTGTTGATAGACATCTCAAACTACTTTTCTCTTAGAGACTACCTACTGCCTACTTGAGAACAATCAGACAACTTTTTATTCTAATTTGAAAAAATCTTATCAAATGTATACCTTTCAGACCCTAGATGAGAGAGAGCCACATTTTTTATCTTTTCTCTACCAAGAAACCTAATACATTTCTTTCTAAACTGATTTCACATTTCAAAAGTTTGTAATTTTGAACAACACTCTAGATATCTGGCCTATCCTTTAAATTAAAATGTAAATTTCTTGAGGCATTTCTAATGTTCCTATTAGTGGATTGTTTGACTGTTGGATTGTGGATTAGGTCTATCAGGCATACTCAAGACAGGAATCATTGCATACTAAAGAGCAACAACCCTTCTAGAGAGTGAAACTTGATCACTTAACTCTCTATATCTACAAACCACTTTTTGTTTCATAAAAGTAATAAATTCAGTAAACTATCTCTTGGGGTTTTATCCCAGAGCCTCAGAGTTTTTATGGGTAGAAATTGCTGAAGAACTGATTTATTAAATTGTTCCTCAGACTAAAAATGAAAGGACTCAAGAAGGGAGTAAGGGTTGTACAGGTGATGGCCATCAGATAGTGCAGCATAACCACAGTGAGGTGGGAGGCAAAAGGTAGAAAAGACTTTGTGTTGGCCCTCAGCTAAAGAAATCCTTAAGACGGTGGCCACAATGAAAGCATAGGAGATGAGAATAAGGAGGAAGCAACTCAATATGATTATAATGCAGACCATCTGTGGAAAATATATGTAAGGTAATGGGGTCACCAGGGATATTATAATAAACTAAGTAGTTTGTGGGAACACACTCTAGGATTTATGAGAGACTGGACCAGGGTGGAGAGACCAGAGTTTACTGGATTTCCACAGGAATGGCAGTTGATCTTAACTATCACTCAGCTTCCACTAGGCCAGAGTATAGTAACAGGCTAACAAGGTAAAAGGGACTTAACAGCTTTAATTATGTTTGACTAAAAGGTGGGAAAGGGATTTCTATACTTAAAATCTAAAGGATAAAACCACAGGGCAATGGGAGGACTTATTCTACTCTTATCTAAATGATCTAAACTAACAGGGCCCAAAGAGCTGTAAATGGAGTCTCTGCCTCAGACCTGGAACTTGCCAGGAGCTAAAGTTGTCTCAGGAACCAGGTTGTGAGGGTTTTGCTTGAAGCACTGTCCACCAGAACTCAAACTTCTCCTCCTCCCTTTGCTCTGTAGATTTTGTCCTTTTTGCTAGATGCCACACCACACAGGATCCCAGGGAAAATCAGGATGCAAGATGTCCTTTTACTCTGAGTGCTCCCAGGGCTAACCACAGTTTGTGTTTAACCCCTAATGGAGTCCCACTCAGAGCCCAAGTCACCTCTTCCTGCTCCTTCATTCCAACCTGGAATTCCCAGCTCCAGCTCCTTCCTGCTATGTACTTCCTAATCAATACCTAATCTAATCCTTCTCACAACACATCCCACTGTCATGGTCTCAGCCCAAATCACACCACAGGCTAGCTTCACCAAGGAGAAAGCATAATCAGGCAAAATGGTAAATCTCATTCTGCCCACAAAATTGCAAATGGAAAATGGCAAATGTAACCACAAGCCCAAATACCATGCTGCCAAGATAAGAGGAAGCCCCTAAATAGATGTAGCGTGGTCGTCTCATGAACTACATTGTAGTGCAGGAGGTGGAAGATGGTCACAAAGCAATGTTAGCCCATATATAATGAGCAAGTAGGAGTGGGTGAAACCAAATGTTAAGGAGAAGAACATCTGTTTGCTATAGCTCAAGAAGGAGATTGCATGATGACCAGAGAGTAAGTTGGTGAGTAGTTGGGTGATGATGGCAAAAGCGTAGAAGATTTCAGAAATTTAGGGTACACAGAGGAAGAAATACATACATTTGTGGAGGCTCCACTTACTTTAGATGGTCAACTTGATGAGGTTACTCAGAAGTATAAACAAATAAATCCATAGAAAGGGCACAAAGAACACCTCCTAAAGCTGAGTAAATGTTGAGAAACCAATGAAGATGAATTTGGCCACTGTGTTGTGATTTGGCCCCAACATATAGGCTATGCCAGTGTTGGATGTGAGAAAAGCAGAATTTTGATAGAATCAAAGATTCAGAGAATTCGAGGAACCTCTAGGCTACTACTCATTGCTTGGATCCCATATATATCCTCAAGAAGTGGCCATTTAGTTTCTATTTGAAGACCAGTGGGAAGAAAATTCTATGATTTAGTCCATTCCATCTTTGGACAATATTTCCTAATATCTTTGCAAAATCTGTTTCTGTGTAATGTTTTCTTATTGAGCCTAGATTTGCTTCCTGGGGCTAAAGGAAGCAAATTCTATAAGTGAACACTTCTAATCACACATACTCTATATACAAAGCACTTTGCTAATCTTAAAGCGATATGTATACATTAGATCTGAGGATGATTATGAGAATGATTATGATGATACTGATGATGATCCTGATGCTCCAGGAATTTAATAATCTGAAAAAGTTACTAAGAACAAGCATTACAGAAATACTCAGAATCAAAATTATTTTGAATATTAGGCAATTAAAAATTTTGACCCATTGGACAAACCTCCACTTTCATGTATTTTCTTCCAACAAAATGTCAAAATCCACCTCCTTTAGACCAGTAAATTTCCAAGGTTTCACATCAAACTTTGGTCTTTTGAGTTGAACTTAGCTGCATGTCACTGTATAGGCTTGGAAACATTAAGAGAAAAAAATGTGGGCCTCAGAAAATTAGAAGAATTGCTTGAATACATTCTGATGCCTCTGTCTTCAGATGGAGATGCTCAATTATCAGGGCCACAATGATCCTCATCTTTTCTCAATACTTCTGTGGAACCAATATACTAATAGCCTTAATTCTGAGTTTAAATTAAACAATTACCTGACATATTTTGATGCATAGATAAATTTTTTGTTTATTTTAGAGAAAAAAATTATTTTATTTTTTGGCCAAAGAAATGGATTCCTTTATTTTTTTGGAAAACATTTTTTCAAAATGTTAATCTGTAAGACAGCAAGCATCATGAGAATAATCTGCAAAAATTCCAAAAGCATGCACTGCAAAATTAAAGAAGAAATCAAATTATTTTATAAGATCAGTAATTAAAAATATGAAACCTTTGCATGGACCTTGACTTCTAAATTCCTTCAAAAATGTCTAAACTCATTCTCCCTTGCAAAATTTAAATTAAGATCCCAAAACTCCAAGTATTACATTGTATAACGTGTGTTTGTTAATAATCACTTGAAGTAGAAAGAAAATAAAATAAAAGAAATAGAAGTTCAAATCATTTAACAAAAAGTAAACCCACATGTATAGATTCTCCTGGCTGGCATAAAGCCTGTTTTCCCAGCTGTGATCAAGGGAAAATAAAGGGCAGAGCTACAGAAAACTTATATCCTCCCAATGTTAGCACTTAATGTGAGAAGGAACATGAGAAGATGAGAAAGAGAATTCTGGGATTCATATTCTAATTACATACTCCCCTCTGTGATTCCATTGGAAAACTGGTATGTAGAAATCTCCCAGATTTACATGCCTATTTTCCCCATGGAATTGGCATACATAACCAATTTATATCTGTAATGATCTTCAATTAGAGGTACAAACAATATTGTGCTAAGTGGAAATTACAATAATTTAGGAATAAGAGGGAAATAAAAGAGAAAGATAACAAAATCAATGTTAGGTACTTTGACAAAAAACCAACTAGGCGCAGTGAAAGAGACATAACAGTTTACATTCAAAATAAATGCATTCAATTCCCTTCTCCCCCAGTTCAATTCACCACATCCCAATCTTTTGGTGCAGCGTGTGGTCTCTGCAGGCTTCTTTAAGGTGCCTTCTCCAAACAGTTCATTTTTTTTATTCGGGGAGGTAGCAAGTTTTTTATCCTAAAATTGCTCTCAAACTAGAAAATTTTTTATAAATCAAGAATTTTATGACAGTAATACAATCCCTCCCTGAGGAGTGTGTTGACAAACACATGAACCACCCAGGGATACATGGCTAAGTTATGAGGTATGTGAATCAATTGTTAAAAGGAAGTCAAAAACATAAAAATATAAATAAAAACAAATAGAAGAAAATGAAAAAAATTAAATATTATATAAAAATTCTGAGTAAGTAAGAATAAGCCCATAACAGGTCTTAGAATCAGGGCCCAATAAAGTGATTTGTGACCCACAAGCCTGTAGGATCATTACAGCTCTTACCCAATCAGCAGACAGGAGTACAGAAAATTGCCACACTATGAGAGACAGAAAATTGACTGAAGAAATGTCCAACCACTCTAGTACTTTTGCCAAGAAATCTGAATAAGCGAATAACTTATTGAACAATAACAATACTACATAGGATGCTGATTGCCTTTGTGACCTTGAATAAATCATTGAACATTCCTGAGCATCAGATTCCTCCTGCCTAAATTGGAAGAAAATTGACTTGATGGCCTGTGAAAATTTTTTAATTATCTTGATGTATAATCTTATTTTAAAAATAGTCAGATTGTTAATCCTCATAAGTATACATAATGTAGAATAAACCAAATAATGTAAGTATTTTCGCCTTAATTAGAAGCATAAATTTAACATTTAAAATGTCTCTGACCTTTGAATCCCACAAGCCCCACACTGAAATCTTCAAAAATTGTGAAATCATGACCAAGTAGAGCCTTGGGGATAAACTGTCCCACTCTCACCAGACTGTCATTATCATTAGGAAAAATCACATAGTTCATAATGGCATACTGAGTCTCAGAGTTTCTATTCTCATCCACAAACACTTGATCACCAGCAGTATTGTTAAATTGGGTGTTCTTCAGGAAGGAGTGGAGCTGAAAGGGAAAAGAAGTTCTCATCACTGGGTGGTGTCTGAGGGAAGGGCTTTCCTCTAAGTACAACCTCTAAATTATATGAGAGGTTCTAGACATCTTCTGTAGTTTTATTGAGTTGTGTAGCCTTATTTGGAGGTCTGATAAAACCTGATTATTCATTGGAACCCATGGAAATGAACTTCTGGAACCCACGGTGTTGCTTACATCTCCCATGTTCACTGTTTCCATTTCATCCTTGACTCCTTATTATCTCTTATCTGTTTTATCTAACAGATTGCCTACTGTTGATTTTATCTTTGTAACATGGCTCAAATATTCTCCCCTTCTGTCTTCTGATATTGCCACAACCTCATTACTTTACACTTTGGTTATTTCAATATTTATAGCCTTTCAAAATTTATAGGTTGTATGTGACACAAGACTCTCCTCATTCTATCAATCCTCCATTCAGTCACTAAAGTAATTTTTGTAGGAATCAGTTATGTTTCTGATGCCCTGATGATGATTCCCAGTGCAGCCAGCACCCCAGCATCCTCGGCATCCCTGGCACATCCAGCATGAGCACTTACATTGTCACAGCAGGAAACTGAGTCTCTCTCTCTCTCTCTCTCTCTCTCTCTCTCTCTCTCTCTCTCTCTCTCTCTCTCTCTCTGACTCTCCCTCTGTCTCTCTGTCTCTCTCTCTCCCTCCTCCTTCTTCTCCCTCTCTCCCTTTCTCTTCGGTCTCTGTCTTTGTCTCTCTGCTTTCTGTCTCTGTCTGTCTCTGTCTCTCTCTCCACCAGTCTCAGAACTAACTTTGTCTCTTGTCTTACTGCCTTATCTCACCTGCTGATTTCACAGCTGTGACTCAGAGTGTTGGCTGCAATGGGGGATTGGATTTTTACCTAAAGGTAGAAAGACTGAAATGTATTTCTCTCTTTTTCTTCGTTACTAATAAATGCTTACAAATCTAGTAATAAGCCTCCAGATAAATTCCTATATATTACATGACTTATCAAATACACAGCTCATTTGAATATGTTGATTTTCTTCTTGGTTCCCTCATTAGATTGCTGGTTCCTCAAGAGCAGTGATTCCCAAAATAGGTGCTACCACCCCCTGGTGGGTGCTGCAGCAATCCAGGGAGGAGGTGATGGCCATACGTTTTTGTATTACATTCTATTCTGAGTTCAATAAATAGTTCCATAATTTCCAGGGGCGCTAAGTAATATTTTTTCTGGAAAGGGGGTGATAGGTCAAAAAAGTTTGGGAACCACTGCTTAAGAACAAAGACTCTTTTTATCTCCAGTGCTTAATGCAATGCCTAGTGCATAATAAATTCTTACTAAGTAGTTATTGTCTGACTGAATACACACACTGATTCCCCATACCAGGGATTTAATTATGGTGCTCAGAAACTGAAGAATGGGATCATTTTATTGATCAGTTTTTTCAATTGATCAGTTTTGTGTTCCCCTTGTTATCTTTATAAATATGAAAAGAATCTTGGTGCTGGATTTACACAGTGAAGATCATCTTCAGACCTAAAAGAGCCCTGAGGCATGGATGTCCTCACATATTCCTATTTATAGGGTAGGAAAGAATGTGTTGAGGCAGATGAATGGTTTTCTCAGCAGAACTGGATGTCAGGAAACTAAAGCTAAAGACATTCCTAACCAATGCATATATATTTTCTATGGTAAGTAAGACCTCAGAGACTTCCTTTTCTGACTCATACATTAAATAATTTCTTAAATAATACCTAATAACTAAAAATTCATCATCTAACCTCTACTTATATTTATAAAGCACATACTACAGGCAATAAACTATGTTAAGTGGGTGCCGGAAGCCCTGTAATAAGATGGATCTCACTTTCTTCAGTCTATTACTCTTTTCAATGTCCAATTGGATGATGGTCCTTCTTTGTACCTTCTCTTCACTTCTCCTATTTCTTTCCCTTTTAAAAAAATAGAACAGGTAGAATCCCTCTTCCACAAGCAAATCGTTCAAATTCTTAAACAAACCTTCCATTTCCAATTCCTTTGAATGCTCTTTTTGTCAGGATAAACATTTCAAACTTTTCAATTGATCATTATATGAAATGAAGAAAGAAGTTCCTCGCCTGGTAGACTTTCAGTAGACATTCTCCAGATTAAGTTCCAAATACATGCTATCAACATCCTTTTTCAACTGAGGATGACATATTGAACACAAGATTTCTGATATGGGAATATTTTTTATTCAGATTCCATGCTTCAATTAATATTATCCATGGTCCCCTTAGCTTTCATGACAATCACATCACATTTTTGTATCTTATTGACCTCATAGTCCACTTATACACTCCCAGATAGTTTTCAGAGTTGCTGTCCTCCAGTCTCATATCTCCAACATTCTTTGAGACATTTTAACCTCCATGGCTTTTAGACATCTTAAAATTAACATGTCCAAAGCATATCACATTAACTTTCACCCTAAGCTCTCCCCTACTACCTTCTTCATTATTGTAGAGGCCAACTTTATCCTTCAAGTCTCCAGACTTACAATCTTGTAATTAATTATCCTTAATCTTCACTATTTCTCACTCCCACCCCCATCCAAACTGTAGTCAAGGCCTATTCATTTGACTTTTGAGACATCTCTTCATCATGCCTCCTTTTCTTCTCTGATAAAGCTACCAATGTGGTATATAGGCCATTATTGCCTAGATCAAACATCTAGATTAATGCAATAGCCTGGTGCTTGGTTTTCTTGTCTGAAACATTTCTCCAGTTTCATCCGCTCTCTATTAATTAGCTAAAGTGATTTTCCCGAAGCATGAAAATGAGCATGCCATTCCCACTACTCACCAAACTTCAGTGTTTCCATATTGTCTTCAGGATCAATTCAAAGCCTTTAATTAATGAGATCCTTCCTACCTGTCCAATCTTTTCATACTTTTACTCTTCACAACAATGTTTGATGTATTTAAATTGGCTTCATTGTTTTCCTTCTAACTACAAATTTCATTTCTTGACTCTAAGAATTTTGCCTGTGATGCATACTTGAAATGCTCTCCTTAATCATCTTCATTTATTAGATTCACTGATTTAAGTCTCAGCTACAATCCTATATTTTACAGGAAGCTTTTTCCAACCCTTCTTAATTCAAGTACCTTCCCTCTCTTCATTCTTTCCTATTTTTCAACCTCTCCTTTTTATACCTTATCTGTTCATATTTGTTTTCCTTTAGACTCTCACCTATTAGAATTTGAGTTTCTTTAGGGTAGAAACAGTTTCTCTCTCTCTCCCACTCTCCCACCCGCCTCTCTCTCTTCCCCCCTTTCTCTCTCTCTGTCTCTCTCTCTCT
>NC_058130.1:723051967-723065378 GCF_016433145.1 Gracilinanus agilis | reverse complement strand
TGTCTCTCTCTCTCTCTCTGTCTCTCTCTCTCTCTCTCTCTCTCTCTCTCTCTCTCTCTCTTTCGCTTTTAGTATTGCCAGGATTTAAAGGGTGCTTGGCACTTAATAGTAAGTACTTAATATATGTTTACTGAATGAAAGATTATTTCACCATGCCATTTCCTTCCTTTAGTGAAAGTAAATCAATTATAAGACTTTAAATATGTTTCTTTTGAATTTCCTCCCTTTCAATTATTCATTCCAATGCTCCAAACTGTCAAGGTAGTTCTAGATCATTCCTATGATCTCATTTTTAGGATTTTTAAAGTTAAAGAACTTCAGATCTATAGAAACAAGGACAGTATTCTACATACATGATAAAAGAAAAACCATATATGATGGTGATGGAATACTGTTGTGCTTTACAGAATGAAGGACTGGAGAATTTCTATATGAACTAGAAAGACCTCCAGGAAATGATGCAGAGAGAAAGGTGTAGAACCATGAGAACACTGTACACAGAGATTGATAAATTGTGTCACAATCAAATGTAATGACTTTTCTATTAATAGCAATATAATGATACAGGACAATTCAAAGTAACTTATAAGAAAGTATGCTAAAGACATCCAGAGAAAGAACTGGGGCAGTAGAAACATGGAAGAAAAATGTATGATTGATCATGTGCTTCAAAGGGGATATGATTGGGATTTCAGCTTTAAAAGATCACTCTTTTGCAAATATGAATAATATTGAAATAGTTTTTGAACATCGATACATGTATCACTCAGTGGAATTTCTTGTCAGCTTCAGGAGAGGAGAGAAAAGAGGGGAAGGAAAGAACATGAATCATGTCACCATGTCACCTCCATTTTCTTCAAGGTGCTAATTGAGCTTTTAATACAGCATGACAGATATCCTTATCCTATCTTATCACCACTGTTGTCTGATATCAGAGGATCAGGTCCCCAAAACCAGTTCTCATGCCTAACATTTATTCTCTCTTCTCAATACATTTAGGACTAATATTAATGTGCAAGAATTATTCAATACTGAGCAAAAATATTCTAATTTTTCAGATCTTCAGAGAAATTATCTGTGTAATGTGCAAGCATATCAGGGTTTCCAATCACACTCTTTTTTGGGATGGAAACTAAATTACTCCAATTCTGTTTTTGATATGCAATCATGGTCATGATCCAGGAGAGGTTCACCTTACCTGATGTCTGAGAGCTTCATGATAGAGTAACTAGAGTGTTAAAGTGGCATCAAGAATAATTGGGGGGGAATCTTGCAACAGGAACTTATTAATTGAATGAACTTGGAGAAGTAGCTTAACTTTTCTCCATCTCAGCATCTCACTCTCTAAAATGGATATAATAATTATACCTACTGTGAAAAAGATAATGGAGGGCACCAGGGATGTTACAATATAATCTAAATGGTTGTGGGTACACACACTGGGTTGAAGGAGAGACTGGACCAGGATAGGGAGACCAGAGTTCACTGGTTTAACACAGGAATGGCAGTTGACCTCAACTGTCACCCAGCTCACCACTAGGCCAAAGTCTTTGAAACCAACAGGCAAGGTAAAAGGTTTTTAACAGGTTTAATTATGTTTCACTAAAAATAAAGGTGAGAAAGGGATTTCTATACTTAAAACCTAAAGGGCAAATCACAGAGGCAAGGGGAAGACTTCTCTACTCTAATCTTAGTGATCTAAGCAGACAGGGCCAAAGGAGCAGTGCAGGAGTCACTGGGAGGGCTGCTTCAAACCTTGTTCCTGCCAGGCTTGACCAGCACAGCTAAGGGCTGAGGGTGGCTTTGGGGTTTCTCATGGTAATTCACAGATGATTACAGGATGTCAAAAGCCAAAGTGGTCCAAGGTATCCAAGTAGAGAGGGTGTACTTGAGATGCTGTCCACCTGATCCCAAACTCCTCCTCTTCCCTTGGTGCTGCTCTGTAGGTCTTGTCCACTTGCTAAATGCCACCACCATTCAGGATCCCAGGAAAATCAGGATGCAGGGTGTCCTTTAATCTGAGATCTCCCAGAGCTAACAACAGTTTATGCCAACCTCTAATGGAGTCTCTCTCAGGGCACAAGGCACTTCTTCCTGCCCCTTCATTCCACCTTGGAATACTCCAGCCCTTCCTGTTAGGTCAACCTGAATCCTTAATTAATTACTAATTAATCTTCCTCACAACACTACCTAAAATATTTAATGTGAAGATGAAAAGAAATACATATGTAAAGTACTTTTAAAACCTTAAAACATGTAATACATATTAGCTGTCATTTTCTGATATATTATTGCTGTTGTTATTATTATTTTGGTTGATAAAGGCATAGAAAATGTGAGTTCAATATCACTCACCTGTGGAAACTTGTAGAGGTCAAACAGAGTCCCCATCTGGACAGACAGAGCTGATGTGACTCCTCCAATAACAGCCACAGACTTGTCCTGGTTTCTGCAGCTATAGTTAGGCATGAGCCGTGTCTCCCCAGAAAGCCATTGTAGGGTACTCTGCAATGTTTTTTCATCACTGTGGTAGGTGTTGTAGAGGTGGAATCCAAGGGAGATGTTGGGCAACAGATTGGGATCCCTATTAATCTCCTCTATAGCAAACACTACAGCCAGGGCCTGCTGATAATTTTTGTACAACCATCTGTGGAGGAGAGTGTCAATATAATAATAACAAGCCATGAGAAAGAATGCTTTTCAGAAGAAAGGATTCTCCCACTAAGTGAGTCAAAACTAAGGACCCCTAAAGTTGTTTTTCTGACTTCATTTGTATTGAAAATAGTCTCACCCATATGGCTTTCTCTCTCCTCACTTGTGATTCCTGAGATGATGAGAATTGGCTTTGAGTTCTTACCTGACTCTGCATTCATTCCAGAAATAGATATTGAATATATAATATATACTAGCTCCTGTAGTGTATCTAGATGATTCCTGACTCTAGAATGTTTTAAGATATAGTAGGAGGGAGAATAAAAACAGCAATAACTGAAATTACTGAAAGTGACCGAGAATATGTTAAAGGTGAATGGTGGTGAGATCTAAAAAAGGTGAGCAGACACTTCATAGCCCTGAAGAAATAAGGGAAGTGTTCCTGTATGATATCATTGGCCTTGAGATGTGAAGGAAAATTTGGATATATAGGTATATGGAGAAGATGCCATTCCAAGGGGAGGGTATATTAGAAATAAGCTCATATAGGGGTAGGAATAAGAGATATAGTACATTTGGGACCTTGGTATCTTACTCAAGTCCTGCCCCATATTTCTAAGAAAAGGTGAAGTCCTGATTAAGTTTTCACTCCCTCTTCACTTCCTTCTCTTCCTGTACAGTATGTGAGAAAAACAGAAAACCAAAATCATTTCAGAGAATGTGATTAAATACCAGGTTTTTAGCCAGTTTTCAGAGCATTTAAGTCTCTACATCCATTCTTTCCTTCTTTATACATTTTCCATTGAATTAGAATTAGAGAAGACAGAATAGCCCTTACCCTAACCAAAGTGGGCTATTGTCAAGAAAAATTCTAACACTGCATAAGTTTAAAAGGGCATTTGAATAGGATTTTTATTAAAAGTTTCACAAAGGGATGCTGGAAACTTCTCATCCTTTTAAGCCAAAGTACCAAATCTGCCTCATTGGTGAATAACAAAGAAATGAAACAAAATAGATCCATTAAAACATTAAAAGGTAAACAATGATTAAAATGCTTTAGTGATTTTGTCTTTTAGATAAAAATAGAGACAAAAAACTTATTTATGAGAGGAAATAAAGAACTTCAGAGAAATTCAAAAAGTGACAAAAGATAAAATAGATATAGAGAAATATTAGGCTAAAAAAAGGTACAGAATAAGATGTCAGTGTACTCATCTGCCAAAGAACTGTCCAATGTATCTCATAGTTTGTTTCTCTCAACCAGATAGATGAGAAGATAGAATCAACTGCTGACCTATTTATTCTCTGCTCTCACATACTGAAATTGTCTAGAAATTGGTGTATTTTGGTTTGAATCTCTTTTGCAGAGTGCATGTTTTCAGAGTCTTTTTATAGAGTTTGCATTGCTACACACCGAGTCCTTACTATGGAAACTCAGGTTTTTGTAAAGAAAATTAATACAGGACAAAGTACAGAACCAAATCGTGACCATGAACAAAAATGCCAATACTTCTCTATGTCACAGAAAAAATCTAGTTCCACTTCTCTCTGATTTTTCCAGTCCCGCAAAATTAACCTAGAGAAACAAAAGCAAATCCCTCCCATATTATCTAGAGAAAATCAAAGCACTGTGTACATCACTGAGAAATAGCTAGTATTCCATTAAAATAATTTAAAAATCTCCCTTATTACTTCTTAGGATAGTATCCTGGGCATCTCTCTCTCTTCCCAATTAACTCAAATCTCCTGAGCCTTCAGTTTCAGACTCTGCCCCAGACTCATCTAGTGCATTGTTGGGGTTTTATACTCTAGACTGCTCTATCATGAATATGTAATTAGTGACAAGAAGAATAAAGGAGAATGATAAATTGATATATTCACAAGACCAGAAGGCATTTACCAGTGATTGGTGGAGTGGGAGGAATGTATGATCTTCAATGAACAAGGGATTCCCAAGACTCTATAAAGGTTGTGCTCACTTGTTATCAGACAGGTAAATGTGGAGAGGAAATAATCAATAGACTCAATAGAAATTCTTCTGTCCTGGGTACAGGATTCAAGAACTTTTGCTGGTTCTGGGAATTTATTTAATTCCAGCAGTGTGAAGTCCTTTTTGATTGCTCAAGTGTTAAGATAAGCTCAGCATAGGGGAGGGAGGTTGATAAAACTCAGCCTCCTCTAGACACAACTTCTTATCTATGGGTCTTTGGGACAGGATTGGGGAGAGGGAAGTAGAGGAGAGACATTTTCCCCATTCAACTTAGAACTCAGACATATGGGAAAATGGCAAGAATATAGAAGACTTCAAAGAAAAGAAGAAGGGGGGAATACACATTGTGTTCTGCTGCATGGGCTTGCCCTTCTATCCTGTCTATAAGGATGTCTTTTTTAATGATCATACTGAAAATAAGCCCAGACAGAAAGAGTGGCACTTACTGATAAGGTTTACAAGCTTTGTTAGGAGGACTTCCAAAGAGTTCTGCACCTGTAACTTCATTTACTTCTACTGAGAATAAGGATAAAAATATTCCAAATACAAGGTCAGCATCTTTGGAAACAATGGGGTTAATCTGGTGGACGCAGGTGAGCTTCTCTTTTCTATGCCCAGAACCATGAGTCTGCAACAGTACGAATAGGAGAAGAGAAGAAAGCAAATGAAATGTGCTTCTCTGAACAGAAGACAACATCTCCATGTAACCTATAAGTTTCTAAGCCTGGAAACACTATGGAGCCACTTAGACTAAGGTAAAGTCAAGTGCCTACTCATGGACTGATGAGGAACTGTCCAACAACTGAAATGATCTATCCTTCTATAGATGTTCAGGCTCTTAACTGTCTATCACACCTGAGGGAACACACTAAGACATTAGTCAAATCCTCATCCAAGACAAGGACAATAGTTCAAGAGAAATGGGCATTTTATAGTTCCCCAGGTTTTCAAATGGATTCTGGCTCACAGCACCCTTATGTTTAGATACATCCTACCCCATTCTCCACAGAAAAATGTTGTTTCATGAAGAACTCTGGAGACCAGACTGGCTGGGGCATCTCCAGCTGAGTCTCTACATCCAAGGGGAAAACACAAGTGCAAAATATTGTTTTAGGCCCTTTCCCCCTTGTTAGTAACAGATGCTGCAGTTCAGAAGTGCCATCCTAGGAAAGTAATTTCTGTTTACTAGGTTCGGTAAATGGCCTGTGATGGTGAAAACACATGAAAAACTCTGTTGTAGTTGATAAGATTAAAAGGACAGCCATCAATGATACTGATTTCCTTGATGGTCTGTAAGACTGATGGCCATGTTGTTCTATCATTTCCCTATGCTGGGTGCAAAGTAATCCAGGTCTCATATTCAGGATTTAAGATAATCTATTCAGAAATTATATTAGAAGATGGACAATGCTCACAATACTCTTCTCCTACTCCTCTCCTCACTCTTTGGACAAGGTTATATCATTATAGTCTCAGAGATAAAAGGGGTCTAAGAGTCATTTAGTATGATAGATTTATGACAGAATTCTCCTTTCCTTTTTTTTTTTCCTAATTTTGCATCAGAAACACATGTAGTCTGATCATATTCTCTACCTGAGTAAGGCTATGACAGGGTTTGGGGATATACCTTTTGCTCTATTAATGATGAAAGTAAAGAATTTATAGTTGCTAGAGACTGGAGTTAATCTTATTTAACGCCTTTATTTGACAGATGAGGCAACTGAAGTTCAGAACAGTAAAATGTGTTTCTTCCATTTACACAATGTGCAGCAGATCAATTCTAGTCTTCTTACTAAGTCAAATGCTGTTAGTATTTTTACTACCTATTACTTTCCCCTAGAGAAATGGACAAGCTTAGCTCATCCATTCTGAAATTACGTGTACCCACATCTGTCCATGAAGCCCCATTATAATGCTTTTGCCTTCAGAGATCACCAGGGTTATAAGATACTTCACTGATCATGAAGTATAAGATATCAGAAATGTCACTGAGCATTCTGGTATGTAGGGCTAAATCCAGCCGAGAAACAGAAGGAGTACAAATCTTGGGATATGTTGAAGTCACTGGTTGAAAGACTAGTATGTCTCATAATAACCACTGATCATGGGCATCCCATATTGCCTTGGGGAGGAAGGAAAAGGACAGTAGAGTAGATTAATGATTTAATGGATGGATTAAAGAATGAAAATCAATTGTATTACTCACTCTGGAGATTTTGAACCTTGGATTACTTCCCCCATAAATCCCTTAATATTTTCTCAAATTCCCTTTATTCTCTCCTGCACCTCCAAGTTTGTGTGGTCACATTATCATTTTATAAATTCTGTAGCTCCTCCCTCTTTCTCTCTTCTTCATGAGCATGGCTGAAGTGAGTTTAGCTCCTTTTCCCTCTATTTTTTATGTTAGATTATTGTTAATAAAACTTTATAAGATAGAATACCTAGCTTTTGCATATTAATTTTAATCTCTACAGTTTGAAAAAAACTCTTACCTTGTGTGCAGATGCAAAGCATGGAATCCCTGCAAAGGTACAGGGATAGCCTCACCCAGAATTCCAGGGGACCCCCTGGAGAACTTTGGGTGAGGGGGCAGTTGAGAAGGATTGAGGACAGTTTATTTGTGGGAGTGGATGTGAGCAGACACTCTGCTTGCTACTCTGGACTTGCGGTTTCTCCTGAGGTGGCCATTGTAGCATAAGCCAGTGGTTTCTACTTGTAGGGTTAGGCTGTTTGTTATTACTATTCTTCATTAATATAATTATATAATTATTTAGGGATTAGAGAGTAAGATACTTATCAATAGCAAGAGAGCCAGTTTTAGTTAAGTGCTTCATCCCCTCCAGTGAGGAGGGGGGGAAGCGCGGCATCAATTTAACAGTTCAGGGTCACCTTTCCTTTATTCAAATACCTTCATTAACTTCTCTAGTTTTCCTTGTTATTACTTAATATACTCTTTACATTCAAATCTGTGCCTGATAATTATTTGGGAAGATACAACTCAGTCTGTACATTTAGTTTGAATCCTGTTGGCTGCCAGTTTAAGAAGATCTCCTCTGTCCTCAACTGTTAGATAACTAATTTCTGTATATTCATCATAATGACCTGTGAGGAATATAAATTTAAGAAAAGGAACATCAATTGGGGTTTCAGCCATAACTGAAACTTACCAGAAGAATCTTATTCCTGTCTTCATTACCAACTGAAGCAGAAGCAGTTAGAGGGGGAGGGGTTTGAGAGCCAGGAGTGTTTAGCCCCCTCCTTTCCTCACTGTATCCTGTCAATCTCTGGCTCTTGACTTAAAGCTCTATTTGGCCCTGACATTTATCTGCTTCTCCAAACTATCTGTTATTATCATCATAACACTTTTGCATATTAATTTTAATCTCTACAGTTTGAAAAAAACTCTTAACTTCCATCTTAGAATCAATATCGTGTATTGTTCTAACCATCCCCTCATAATTATAAAAAGCTAAAAACACGTTGGCTGAATCAATCAATCAATCATCTATAAACTGGTACAAAAATGTTATCAATTTTAAAGTATCATTGAATTTTTGCATCATTGGGTGAAAGCAGAAGATCCATAAAAAAGATACTTTGTGATTGACTGAACAGAAAAAGGCATATCCAGTGGAACTATGGATAACACAACAAAGTTTTGGGAGTTCAATAGTTTAATTTGAAAATGAAAAAAGGAAACCTTATTGGGACTTGATGTTGGGATTGGGAGAGGTGAGACCTTCCTCATAACTTCCCTATTGTGGAAGGGATGATACTGAGAACTTCAAATGCTCTGAAAATTTTAGTTTCCAGATGTCCAACTATTGGCAGAAATGTGCACCAAAATTAGTTGCAACATGCTTTTTTTCAACCTTTTTGTTTCTTTGTTTGCTTCTTTGTTTCTTTCTCTTAAAATACCTATGTCTTTTTTTATCTTAATAACAAATTTCTGCTTAAGTTTTCCAAAGTTATGTGATTCATATTATCTCTCTCCCTTTCTTCCTCCAGTCTCTTGGAGTTGACAAGCAATTCAATTTGAGTTCTATATTGTACTATCACACAAGACTCATTCCCATATTATTCATTTTCATTAGTGAATAGCTTTTAAAACCAAAATGGCAAATCATATACCCAAATAAGCAAGTGACAAATAATATGTTTTCTTCTGCATTTATACTCCAATTGTTCTTTCTCTAGAGGTGGATAACATTAGCAGCAACATTCTTAAAACATTAGTAGTCTTTGCACTCTAGTAGTCTTTGCACTCTAGGAATCCAGGTCTTCATGTGAGTGGAATTTGATAAAGTAATCAGTGTGCCACACAAATACTGATTAAGGTTCAATAACCACCAGAATGAGAAATATGATTATGACATATTAATGTGGATTATTCTTCAAACTGTTAATCCTAGAAATGGAATTATAAGGTCATATTCTAGAAGAAAATCTTGCCCCTGGAATCCTTTTTTTTAAAACATTTATTAATATTCATTTTTAACATGGTTACATGATTCATGCTCCCACTTTCCCCTTTACCCCCACGCACTCCCCTAACCCATGGCCAATGCACATTTCCACTGGTTTTAACATGTGTCATTGATCAAGACCTATGTCCAAATTGTTGATAGTTGCATTGGTGTGGTAGTTTCAAGTCTACATCCCCAATCATGTCCGCCTTAACCCGTGTGTTCAATCAGTTGTTTTTCTCATATGTTTCCTCTCCTGCAGTTCTTCCTCTGAATGTGGATAGCATTCTTTTTCATAAATCCATCAGAGCTTTCCTGTGTCATTGCATTGCTACTGGTACAGAAGTCCATTGCATTCGATTTTACCATAGTATATCAGTCTCTGTGTACAGTGTTTTTCTGGCTCTGCTCCTTTCACTCTGCATCAATTCCTGGAGGTCTTTCCAGTTCACATGGAATTCCTCCAGCTAATTATTCCTTTGAGCACAATAGTATTCCATCACCAGCATATACCACAATTTGTTCAGCCATTACCCCATTGAAGGACATCCCCTCCTTTTCCAGTTCTTTGCCGCCACAAAAAGCGCAGCTATAAATATTTTCGTACAAGTCTGTTTATCTATGATCTCTTTGGGGTACAAACCCAACAATGGTATGGCTGGATCAAAGGGCAGGCATTTTTTTATAGACCTTTCAGCATAGTTCCAAATTGCTAGCCAGAATGGTTGGATCAGTTCACAACTCCACCAGCAATGCATTAATTTTGCCACATCCCCTCCAGCATTCATTATTCTCCCCTTCTTTCATTTTAGCCAATCTGCTAGGTGTAAGGTGATACCTCAGAGTTGTTTTGATTTGCATTTCTCTAATTATTAGAGATTTAGAACACTTTCTTATGTGCTTATTGATACTTTTGATTTCTTTACCTGAAAATTGCCTATTCATGTCTCTTGCCCATTTATCAATTGGGGAATGGCTTGATTTTTTATACAATTGCTTTAACTCCTTGTATATTTGAATAATTAGACCCCTGTCAGAGTTTTTTGTTATAAAGATTTTTTCCCAATTTGTTGTTTCCCTTCTGATTTTGACTACATTGTTTTTGTTTGTACAAAAACTTTTTAGTTTAATATAATCAAAACCATTTAATTTATATTTTGTAATTTTCTCTAACTCTTGCTTGGTTTTAAAATCTTTCCTTTCCCAGAGATCTGACAAGTATACTATTCTGTGTTCATTTAACTTATTTATAGTTTCCCTCTTTATATTTAAGTCGTTCACCCATTCTGAATTTATCTTGGTGTAGGGTGTGAGATGTTGATCTAAACCTAATCTCTCTCATATTGTTTTCCAATTTCCCAGCAGTTTTTGTCAAATAGTGGATTCATGTCCCAAAAGTTGGGCTCTTTGGGTTTATCATACACTGTCTTGCTAAGGTTATTTACCCCAAGTCTCTTCCACTGATCCTCCCCTCTGTCTCTTAGCCAGTACCATATTGTTTTGATGACTGCTGCTTTATAGTATAGTTTAATATCTGGTACTGCTAGGCCCCCTTCCTTCACATTTTTTTCATTATTTCCCTTCATATTCTTGACCTTTTGTTATTCCAAATGAAATTTGTTATAGTTTTTCCTAATTCAGTAAAGAAGTTTTTTTGTAGTTTGATAGGTATGGCGCTAAATAGGTAAATTAATTTGGGTAGAATGGTCATTTTTATTATCTTAGCTCATTCTACCCATGAGCAATCAATTGCTTTCCTATTGTTGAGCTCCAGTTTTATTTGTTTGGAAAGTGTTTTGTAGTTGTTTTTGTATAATTGCTGTGTTTGTTTTGGTAGATAGATTCCCAAGTATTTTATATTGTCTAGGTTGATTTTAAATGATGTTTCCCTTTCTACCTCTTGCTTCTCTAATGTGTTGGAAATATATAGAAATGCTGATGATTTTCGTGAATTTATTTTGTATCCTGCAACTTTGCTAAAGTTGTTGATTATTTTTACCAGCTTCTTAGTTGATTCTCTAGGATTTTTTAAGTAGACCATCATATCATCTGCAAAGAGTGATAGCTCAGTCTCATTGCCCATTTTGTTACCTTCAATTTCTTTTTCTTCTCTAATTGCTACTGCTAGTGTTTCTACTACTATGCTGAATAATAGAGGTGATAATGGGCATCCTTGTTTCACTCCTGATCTTATTGTGAAGGCTTCTAATTTATCCCCATTGCATATGATGCTTGTTAATGATTTTAGGTATATACTGTTTATTATTTCTAGAAAAGGTCCTTCTATTCCTATTCTTTTCAGTGTTTTCAATAGGAATGGATGCTGTATTTTGTCAAAGGCTTTTTCAACATCTATTGAGATAATCATGTGATTTTTGTTTGTTAGACTGTTGATATGGTCAATTATGTGGATGGTTTTCCTAATGTTGAACCATCCTTGCATTCCTGGTATAAATCCCACCTGATCATGGTAGATGATCTCCTTAATTATTTGCTGGAGTCTCTTTGCTAGTATTCTATTTAAGATTTTTGCATCTATGTTCATTAGGGAGATTGGTCTATAGTTTTCTTTCTCTGTTTTTGATCTACCTGCCTTTCGAATCAGTACCATATTTGTGTCATAAAAGGAATTTGGTAGGATTCCTTCTTTGCTTATCATATCAAATAATTTGTATAGTATTCGGATTAGTTGCTCTCTGAATGTCTGATAGAATTCATTTGTGAATCCATCAGGTCCTGGTAATTTTTCTTAGGGAGTTCTTTGATGGCTTGTTCAATTTCTTTTTCTGATATGGGATTATTTAGGTATTCTATTTCTTCTGTTGTTAATCTAGGCAATTTATATTTTTGTAAATATTCATCCATATCTCCTAAATTGTTATATTTATTGCCATATAATCGGTCAAAATAGTTTTTAATGATTGCCTTGATTTCCCCTTCATTAGAGGTGAGGTCTCCCTTTTCATCTTTGATACTGTCAATTTGGTTTTCTTCTTTCCTTTTATTTATTAGATTGACCAGTACTTTGTCTATTTCATCTGATTTTTCAAAATACCAGCTTCTAGTCTTATTTATTAATTCAATAGTTGTTTTACTTTTGATTTTATTAATTTTTCCCTTGATTTTTAGTATTTCTAATTTAGTTTTCATCTGAGGATTTTTAATTTGCTTGCTTTCTAGTTTTTTGAGTTGCATGCCCAATTCATTAATCTCTGCCCTCCTTAATTTGTTAATATATGCACTCAAGGATATCAATTTCCCCCTGAGTACTGCCTTGGATGCATCCCACAGAGTTTGTTAGGTTGTCTCATCATTGTCATTCTCTTCAATGAAATTGTTGATTGTTTCTATGATTTCTTCTTTGACTAATTGGTTTTGGAGAATCATATTATTTAATTTCCAAATAGTTTTTGATTTGCCTGTCCAGGTGCCCTTACTAATTATTATTTTTATTGCATTATGATCTGAGAAGGTTACATTTATTATTTCTGCTCTTTTGCATTTGTTTGCAATATTTCTATGCCCTATTACATGGTCAATCTTTGTAAATGTACCATGTGCAACTGAAAAGAAGTGTATTCCTTTTTGTCGTTATTTATTTTTCTCCACATATCAATTAAATCTAACTTTTCCAGGACTTCATTCACCTGTCTTACCTCTTTCTTATTTATTTTTTGGTTTGATTTATCTAGATCTGAAAGAGGAATATTTAGATCTCCCACTATTATGGTTTTACTATCTATTTCCTTCTTGAGCTCTGCCAGTTTCTTCTTTATGAATTTGGATGCTATGCCACTTGGTGTATACATATTGAGCACTGTTATTTCCTCATTGTTTATACTGCCTTTAATCAGAATATAATGACCTTCCCTGTCTTTTTTAATCATATCTATTTTTACTTTGGCTTTGTCAGAAATCATAATAGCCACTCCTGCCTTCTTTTTCTCATTTGATGCCCAAAAGATTTTGCTCAAGCCCTGAACCTTAAACTTGTGTATGTCCACCCGCTTCATATGTGTTTCTTGTAGACAACATATGGTAGGATTTTGGTTTCTAATCCACTCTTCTATTTGCTTCTATTTTATGAGAGAGTTCATCCCATTCACATTCAGAATTATAATTATCAGTTGTACATTAGCTGACATTTTTGTATCCTCCCCTAATCTTACCCCTTCTTCTTACACTATTTTCTTTTAAACCAGTGCTTTGCTTTGAGCTGGTATCCCTTATCCCCTCTGTTGATTAATTTCCCTTTCTACCCCCTCCTTTATTATTCCCCTCTTTTTATATTTAAAGGCCTAAT
>NC_058130.1:723036153-723049105 GCF_016433145.1 Gracilinanus agilis | reverse complement strand
ATGGCTAAAGTCATCCCCAAATGTTCTTTTACATTGAGGAAGGTCACCATCTTGGGGAGGCAGAGATCTCTTTGTTTGTTTGGATATTTATCCTCTGGGCACTTCTTACAATGCTCTGAATCTGCAAGAGAAAAATAAAAGATCAAGATTGGATTGAAAAAATTGTCTAAATATTGAGATACAGGATATAGCCATGATAACTGCACCAATTTCTTTTGTCTCTCTTGGACTCAAAATCCATAAGAGAAAATGTCATTAAATAACATGGCACCTAAGACTTGACCCACTCTATTCAGGTTAATTATTATTGGCTGGTTCTAGATCATAATGATTCTCTATATTTGTTTACATAACTGATGCTACTTGTTCCTTTTTATTTATTTTCTTAGTATGTTGAACTTAGAAATTGGAATACTTTGATAGCAAATGTAAACATTGCTTCTTTGTATTTTTTCTTGTTAACCACAATTCTAAATGTGGATTGCCTGTATTAGTATCCCAATCATTCCCAGCTCCAATGCATTCTTTACAACAATGAATTTGTATGCATTTTTAACATATTTTATATAGACGCCTACGATGTGTGTGTGAATTCATTTTGTGTCCAATGCAATGAAAGCTCTCTGAAAGCAGGAATTATTTCTTTGTCTTTGTATCTGTACATTTGGCACAAGGACTGTCACAAAGTGGTAATCGATTGATTGATAATTTATTAAATGGCTGGCAGATTTGCTATAGACAACTTTTTTATTTGATAAGTGGTCCTCTTTTTAATGTCAGGAAATTGTTCCTATTTCTTAACTTTTTCAAAAGTGATTCAACAAACCTGTAATATTTGGGCTTAAAATCATGGTTTATGATTGTAAAGGAATATTATTTTGTTATAAGGAAGGATGATCTGTTTGATTTCTATAAAAAACTGGGAAGGTCTCCATGAACTGATGCAGAATGAAATCAGCAGAACCAGGAGAATATTGTACACAAGTGACCATAACATTGTGATCCAGGACAATCCTGAGGGACTTAAGAGAAAGAATACTGTCTACATTGAGAGAAAGAACTGTAGGAGTAAAAATGCAGAAAAACAATATATGATTTATCACTTTTTTATATGGGTAGAGGATTTTAGGTTTTGGTTTTAAAAGATTACTCTATTACAAAAATGAAAAATGTGAAAACAAATATTGAGATAATACATGTATAAGCCAAGAAAAATGCTAGTCCGGTACTGGAAGGGGGAGGGAAGTCAAGTGGGAGAGAACATGAATCATGTAACCATGGGAAAATCCTGAAAAACTCAATATTAAAAAAAGAAAAAATAAAACAATACCTTTGTTTATTCAGAGCTTAAATCTAGTTTCTCATTGAATCTCTGAATATATTTTGCTTCTTTTTGGAATATTGAATTGATCATATCATAACAAGCTCATTTTGATCCATGAGAACTTTTTGAAGTCTACCCCAGAAACAGCATTTCAAAAACCCTCTCTGGTCCCCTAGAATTATGCTTGCTTTTGTAGGCTTTATTTTCCCTAGATAACCCCTTTCTTCCATTTTGCTTTTCTTTCCTTTCCTTCCCTCCTTTCATGTCCCAAATAAAACTTTGAATTGTCTTCATGACAGTGGACATGAAAATCCAAGGAGATTTGTGTGTTGGTAATGTCACAAATTTCTGCCAAACACTATAATTTTATTATTGTCTTGTCTTCACTTTTCATGACAGCATTTGAGGTTTTTTGAGTAAAGATAATGGAGTAGTTTGCCATTTCTTTTTCAAGTTCATTTCTTTGTTGAGGAAAGTGAGAGAAATAATACATGACTTTCCTAGGGTTATAGAGAGAGTGAATTTGAAATCAGAAAGAGGCATCTTTCTGACTCCAGGCCCAGCACTCTATCCACTGTGACATGAATCTGCTCCAATCTTTAAAACAATATTGCACATGTAGGCTCTCTATCAATCTTTCTCTCTATCAATCTCTCTCTCTCTCTCTCTCTCTATATATATATATATGTATATATATATATATATATGTATATATATGTATATATATACATGTATATATATATACACATATGTATATTGTTGTGTTGAAAAGCATGTAATCCCTGCAAAGGTACAGGGACAGCCTCACCCAGAATTCCAGGTGACCCCCCCCTGGAGAACTTTGTGTGAGGGGGAAGTTGAGAAGGGTTTGGGACAGTTATTTTGTGGAGGTTGAAGTGAGCAGACACTCTGCTTACTTCTGCAGACTTAGGGGTTCACCTGAGGTGGCCATTGTAGCATAAGCCAGTGGTTTCTACTCATAGGGTTAGCCTGCTTGTTAATATTATTCTTCATTAATATCAATATATAATTACTTAGTGATTTAGTGACTAGATATATAAATTATCTAACAAGTTCAGTTAGGTGCCTTCATCCCTTCCTGTGAGGAGGGGGAAGGGCAACTTCAATTTAACAGTTCAGGGTCACCTTTCATTATTCAAGTACCTCCATTAACCTCTCTAGTTTTCCTTGTTATTACTTAATATAACCTTTATCTTCAAATCTGTGCCTGGTAATTATTTGGGGGGTTACTCACAACTCAGTCTGGACATCTAGTTTGAATCCTCTCTGCTCCCAGTTTAAGAAGATCTTCTCTGTCGTCAAAAGTTAGATAGCTAGCTTCTATATACTCATCTAACTGACCTGTGAGGAATATAAATTAAAGAAAAGGAACATCATTGGGTTTCAGCCATAACAGAATCTTACCAGAAGAATCTCATTCCTGTCTTCATTACCAACTGAAGCAGTAGCAGTTAGAGGGGGAGAGGTTTGAGATCCAGGAGTGTTTAGCCCCCTCCTTTCCTCACTGAAGCCTGTCAATCTGAGACTCTAGACTTGAAGCTTTATTTGGCCCAGACACATTTATCTGCTTCTCCAAATTATCTGTTATTATCATCATAACAATATATATGTATGTATGAAGATATACATATGTAAAACACATAAATAACACCTGTATTTTATGTATGTATAAATGTACACACATATACATAACAAATCCTCTAGATACCTACAACTGTATCCAAAACAAGATCAAGTTTGTCAAAGAAACTAGATAGGAAATAAGTTTTTTCTTCCTGTGGATTATACTTTTCATCATGTAGTGAGATCAAAAGCTCTTTGCCATAAGTACTTATTCAGGATATTCCTCTGGTTTTCATAGGTTTCAGAAGATTTCTGAATCAGATAGTGATGTTCTTGGTGGTTGTAGGTGACTGTATAAGAACAATCTGTTGGTTATTTCTATATCAACGATCTTAAAAAGGGTGAAAGACCCTGCAGAATCTCACCCATTTGACTGGAAATCTCCCCTTCTGGGCATGGGAAGCAGTCAAAGAAACAGACTGCCTCCCTCTCCAAAGGGTTCTTCCTCAATACAGGACAGCAACTGTCACTGCATACTCCACTGGGAACCTAAGAGAGCAATAGAATGGGATACCAATCTTTAACTAAGAGCTACTGAGGTTTTAGGCAGATAAAGGACACTTATTTTCTATTTAATTCCTGCTTTCACAGCTACTCCCTCAGACAGCTAACTGGTTATGTGGATAGAAAGCTAAGCTTGAAGTCAAGAAGAACCAAATTCAAATCTCTCATAACATACTAGCTGTATGGTCCTGGGTGAGTATTAAACTGTTTCAGTTCATTAAACTATCAAATGGGATTAATATAGTATTTCTCTCACAGGACTATGGGGTGAATAAAATGAGATAATATTTATGCCATCATGCATACAATAGATGTTAAATAAATGTCTGTTCTCTTGAACCTTCCTTTTATGTATCTCTAAGAGGAAAGGCATTCTTGTTGAGAGTGGTATTTTTTGCGGGGGAGGGAGGGAAGCTCTCAGCTATCATGCCTCAAGGGAAATTAAGCACAATGGGACCTTGAAGAGGGGGAGTCAAAAGGTAAAAGAGGTATAAGTAGTTCCAGATGATGAGTAAACTTTTTAGAAAAGGAACAAATCAAGTAAAATGGTATGGGAGGAAGAGTTAGCATTGAATATATTAAAAATGTGTAGTATTAGTTAGAACCAAAATGATAGTTCAAAAAATAGTATGACATCACAGAGTAAAACCAAACTCTACAAACAGATCTAGAAATAAATCAGAACCAAATTGTCATAGATAAATCCAAGAAAAAGTCAGAGTCATTTTTACAGCCCAGATTGCCATAAGACATTAAGGAAAGGATCATGCCATTTGAGACTCTGAAACAGGAAACAAGCAGGTCATAGATTCATGCCAAAACATCTAGAAGGGAACAGTTGTTTATTTGAGTCTCTGATCCGTGGAAGAATATGAAGGGAACATGTGTCCTCAGGTGACATTGTGGGATAAGAACCGGTCTTAGGCCCTATATGATGGACCAAGAGAAGAGCAGGTTCTATAACCAATAGCTACATAGTGGTTCAGATTCTGAATTTATAGTAGGACTTTGGTTACAGTTTCTATTTCAGTGTGATGTCTTCAAAGGAATATCCAGGGCAAGAATTCATGTAAAAGAAGCCTGCAATTCTGCTATTCAGAAACAGCAGAGATTCCCTAATGATTGATGGTGGCTGAGTAATTTCACCGTTGCTCAAATGTAAACTTAGTTAAAAATTTAGAAGGTTCAGAGTGGGATAGTGAATGGGTAAGGGTAGAGAAGTCAGGTTTTCCCCTAAAGAAGAACTTAAAAAAACACATAAAATCTTCTTCTCTCCATATCATACTATTCTTGATATCCTGAAATAACAAAATTCAATTCGCTCTACAAAAGCCAAAACAAGTATACAAGACCTTCTATCCAGAAGTGTTCAGAGACTGATACAAATATCAGGCAATTCCAAAGTATGGAAATAGAGAATCTCTTTCAAGTCTCTTTTGGGGGATGATTGGCGAATTTTAAAAATTTCTATTTTACCCTCTTGTTCTAGAATATCAAGGCAATTTTTCTTGATACTTACTTCAAAGATGATGGATGGTATCAGGTTTTTTTAGTCATGGCTTTCAGGTAGTCCAATAATTCCTAAATGATCTCTCCTAGAACTAATTTCCAGGTCAATTGTTTTTCAAATGTGATATTTGAGATTTTCTTCTATTTTTTCATTCTTTTGATTTTGTTTTACTGTTTTTTAAATTTACCGGAGTCACTAGCTTCTGCTTTCTCAATTCTAATTTTTATAGAATTATTTTGTTCAGTGAGCTTTCATATCTCTTTTTCCATTTGGCCAATTTTAGTTTTTAAAAAGAATTTTTTTCAGTGAATTTTCCCACCTCTTTTTCCATGTGGTCAATTATGCTATTTAATGAGTTATTCTCTTCATTGGATTTTTGTGTCTCTTTTGTCATTTGGCCTATTTTTTAAGGGATTAGTTTTGTTGGTATTTTTTTTGTATCTCCTTTACTGAGCTGTCAAATTTTTTTTTCTGATTTTATTGTATTACTTTCATTTCTTTCCTCAAATTTTCCTGTACCTCTCCAATTTAATTTTTGTAATACTTTTTGAGTTCTTTCCTGAATTATTTTTGGGCCCAAGATCAATTCACATTTCTCTTTGAGGCTTTGGGTGCATTTGTTGTCTTATTCTAAGTGTGCATTATGATCTTTCTTGCCACTATAATACTTTCTATGGTCAGCTTCTCTGTTGGTTTTTGTTGTTGCTAACTTTTTTTTCAGTCTTTTTCTCAACTTTCAACTTTAAAAATTCTTAACATTGGGTTTGGTTCCTGGGTGGAAGAGGCAGTGTGCAAAAGTTCAGGATTTTTGTGTACTGGCTTTCAGAGTTAGTTCTAGGGATCTATAAGTTTTCAGTTCTTCTAAGGTGGTATGATCCAAACAGAAGTGTGTTTCTACTCTCTTGGCCTGTGTTTTGATTCATGAGCAACCAGAAGCACTCTTTTCTATCCTGGAAATGAAATCAGGGTTTCTTATCCCCTGTTACATCAACGACATGTGTGCTGTACTCTTCCCTGCCTTCGACCTGCTCCCTGGGACTGTGATTCTTTACTGTAACCCAAAAGTTCATATGGACAATGGAACAGAATCTTGCACTTATACCAGAAAGGTTCTCCTATAATCTCCTTCTGACCAATCATTACATCCCCTTACTGTCTGTGGACTGAGAACTCTGGAAACCATTGGTGCTGATTCAGCAACCTCAGAGCCTCCATTGTCTTGTTGGCATGAGGTGTCTACCTCATATTGCTGGTCTGAGTCCCACACTTACCCTGGTGTGATGGTCTTTTTCTTATGACTTCCTAAGTTGTCTTTGGTGGAAAAATTGTTTCATCCTGTTCTTTTCTGGGTTCTTCTTCTGAAGAATCCGTTTTTAGGTGTAATTTAAAAGCTTAAAATTAAAGGGAATTTGAGAGAAATAAGACAGCTCTCTGCCTTTTCTCCACCTTCTATATATAGTTCTTTTCAAAGAGACTAAGAGGGAGAATCCAAAATGATGCCCATAGGCCAAAGAATGGATGAACAAATTATGATACACACGTATAAAATAAACATCTTTTAAAGAATTAGAAACTCTGAACAGTAGTATAATAACCAACCACAAATATGTAGAGAGTTAGCGATGAAATATACTACCCTTTTTCTGAAAAAAGACCCAGGATATAAAATAAGACATTATGTTTTTTGGTCATGGTTATTATGAAACTTTTTTATTTTTTTTCCCATTGTCATTTGTAAAGTGGACTGAGTTAAAGTGAGACTGAGAAAAGGCTAGCTTTTGCTCTTTCAAAAAAGTATAGATACATATATATTTGTATATATATATTCTCTCTCTCTCTCTCTCTCTCTCTCTCTCTCTCTCTCTCTCTCTGTCTCTGTCTCTGTCTCTCTCTCCTCTCTCAACTTTGAGGCAATTTAATAGTGTAGTGTTTAGAGCACCAGGTCTGGAAGAAATGGCAAGCCACTCTAATGCTTTTGCCAAGAAAACTCAATAACCGAATAACAACTGAACAACAACATATATTACCTAGGATGCTATTGCCTGTGTGAGACCTTGAATAAACCTTCCTGAGCATCAGATTCCTCCTATCTATAAGGGAGGATAATTGAATTGATGGCTTGTGAAATTTTTTTATTCTCTAGATTGATAGTCTTATTTTCAATGTAATCAGGTTGCTAATGCTCATAAATATACATAATATAGAGTAAACCAAATAGTCAAAGAATTTTCCCCTTAATTTGAAGTATAAATTTAACAATTTAAAAAGTCTCTGACCTTTGAATCCCACCAGCCCCACACTATGGAATCTTCGAAGATTGTGAAATCGTGACCAAGTAGAGCCTTGGGGATAAACTGCCCCACTTTCACCAGACTCTCAGTATCATTAGGAAAGACCACATAGTTCATAATGGCGTATTGAGCCTTGGAGTTTTTGTTTTTATCCATAAACACTTGATCACCAGCAGTATTGTTAAACTGGATGTTCAGGAAAGAGTGGAGCTGAAAGGGAAAAGAAGTTCTCATCACTGGGTAGTATCTGAGGGAAGGGCTTCCCTCCAGGTACAAAGTCTAAGTTATATGAGACATACTAAACCTCTTCTATAGTTTTATTGAATTGTGTAGCCTCATTTGGAGGTCTGATAAAACCTGATTTTTAATTCGAACACATAGAAATAAACTTCTGGAAGTCACAGCATTATTTACATCCCCCAGGTTCATTGTTTCCATTTCACCCTTGACTCTTCATTATCTCTTCTGTACTTTATCTAATCTAATGCCAAAATCTGTTGATTTTATCTTTGCAACAGAGCTCAAATATTCTCCCCTTCTTTTTCTGATACTGCCACAGCCTCATTACTTTACACTTGGGTTATTACAATATTTATAGCCTTCTGGTGGTTGTATCTGCCACAAGACTCTACTCATTCTAATCAATCCTTCATTCAGTCACTAAAGTAATTTTTGTTCGAATCAGTTACATTTATGATGCCATGATACTGTGTGTAAATGTAGTCAGCACCCAGCATCCTCAGCATCCCTGGAACAGCCAGCTTGAGTACCTGCATTGCCACAGAAAAGCTAGGGCAGGATGCTGAGATTCTGTCTGTCTGTCTGTCTGTCTGTCTGTCTGTCTGTCTGTCTGTCTCTCTCTCTGTCTCTGTCTCTCTCTCTCTCTCTCTCTGTGTCTCTCTTGATTAGTCTCAGAACTAAATCTGTCTCTAGGATTATTCCCTTACTTCACATGCTGATTTCATAGCTGTGGCTCAGAATGTTGAGTGCAATGGAGGAAGGAATTTTTACCTTAAGGTAGAAAGGCTGAAACCTATTTCTCTCTTTCTCTTTTTTACTAATAATTCTTATATATCTCGTAATAAGCCTCCAGATTAATTCCTATTTATAACACTACTCGTCTAATACACAGCTTATTTGAATATGACGATGTTCTTGTTGGCTCCCTTATTAGATTATTAGCTCAAAAGCAGACTTTCTTTGTATCCTCAGTCCTTAGTATAATGCCTAGCATATAGTATGCTCTTACAAGTAGTTTTTGTCTGATTGATTAAGTGCTATGATTCCCCAGACAAGGGCTTTAATTATGGCACTCAAAAACTGAAGAAAGGGAGATTGTTTTATTGCTTAGGTTTGTGTTCCCCTTGTTATCTTTCTAAATAGGAAAATAGTCTTCGTGCTGGACTTACACAGTCAAGATCATCTCCATATCTCAGAGAGGCCTAAGGCATGTACGTCTCTATATATTCCTGTGTTTCATATGCAGGGTAGTAAAGAGTGTATTGAACCAGATGAATAGTTTTCTCAGAAGAACTGGATGTCTGGAAACTAAGATCATTCATGTTCTTGACCAATGTGTGCATGTACTTATTATTTCTATGCAAAGTTTGACCTGAAAGACTTCCTTTTCTGATTCATACCATAAATAATTTTCTAAATAATACCTAATACCTAAAAAATTCATCATCTAACCTCTCTACTTGAAATAATGACTCAAATGACATTTCTAAAGCACCTACTAAATGCAATAAATTGTGGTAAGTGGGTGTTGGAAGCCCTGCAATAAGAAGGATCTTCAGACTATGAATACCTTCAGACTATTACTCTTTTCAACACCTCCAATTGGATGATGTTCTTTCTTTCTTTCCACCTTCCATTCACATCTCCTATTTCTCCCTCTTGGGAAAAAAGAGAACAAATTGAATCCCTTTTACAGAAGCAAGTCTTTCAAATTCTCAAACAAGCCTACCATTTCCAATTGTTTTGAATGCAAAGAAAATAAACTAAAAGAAATAGAAGTTAAAACCTAATTATCTAACAAAAAGTAAGCTCCTTAGATTCTCCTAGCTGGCATAAAGCCTGCTTTCCCAGATGAGATCAGGGGGAAAAAAGCAAGGTGTGCAGCTACACAAAACTTATATCCTCCCTACATTAGCACTTAATGTGAGAAGTAACATGGAAGCTGGGAAAGAGTGTTTTGGGGTTCATTTTCTAATTACACACCATAAAACCAAGAGATTCGCAAGGATCTCATTATACATATGGTTCCACTGTGCCAAAATTAATGATACAAATTATAAAATAGAGTGGGCTACTTTGCTTAGTGGACTGGGAGCTGGACCCAGAGATGGGAGGTCTTGATTTTAAATCTGGTCAGACACTTCCTATGTGTGTGATGCAGGGAAATCACTTAACCCCCATTGTCTAGCCCTGACCTCTCTACTGCATTTGAACAAATACACAGTATTGATTCTAAGAAGGAAGTTAAGGATTTAAATAAAAGAAAAAATATCATAAAATGATAAGGCAGCAAATGGGTTCCTTACTATATTTAAAAAATACTTCATATCATTCTAGTGCATATGCATTTGGAAATCAAGATGCTCAGTCCCCAAGATCTCAGGGATCTTTGGCCATCTTAAAATTTTCTGTGCAATCCAATGAATTGATGTCATTATGAGTTTAAATCAATACATTTTCTATTTATTTTAATAAATTGATATATGCTTACATTTTTCCCTAATAAATGAAACTAATTCTTTATTTGGACAAAGAAATTGTTTTCTAAATTTTTGGAAATTTTGTTCAAAACCATACTTTCAGGGAGCCTGAGTGCCATGGAAATTATCCACAATAATTCCAAGAGTATGCATTGGAAAAGTAAATCCAAAACCAAATTAATTTGCATTGTGAATTATGAAAAAAACTAAAATATTTTGCACTAGTAATGACACATTTATTTTAAAAAATAAATGTTAAAAAATCTTATCATTCAGATGTGGAAGGTCTAAGGTGTTCCTTGAACCTTTGTTCCTCTCAATGTAACTCTGCTAGGGCAAATAGTAGAAGGAATGAAGGAAACCACAAGACAGAGTAAGATGGTATTTAGAAAAATTTGAAAAGGTGCTTGAATTAACTTAAATGTCCATGCATGTGGATGGAGATGTTTAATTATGGGAACTAGGGGTTTTCAGATTTTCTCAATCTTCCTGTGGGACCATTGGAATTATGCCTTTAATTCTGAGTTTAAATGAAGAAATATATAGGTTAATGTTTATGAATAAATTTTTTCATTTTTCTTAGTGAATAAAAATATTTCTTAATCTGAACAAAGAAATGGATTTCCTCAATTTTTTTAGGTAACTTTTTTTAGAAATATGCATCCTAGGATTCTCACTGTGATGAAAATAATCTGAAAAATTCCAAGAATACACAACAAAAAATTAAATCAGAATCTAATTAGTTTTTATTTTGGTTGATCCAAAATTTGGACTATTTGTACTGGTCTCAACTTCTATGTCTCTTGAGGGAAAGTAGAATAAACAAACTTCTTCATATCAGACAATTCTGGAACATTGTATTATATTTCCATGCTTTCATCAGTTCACAATATTGCCTGACATCCTATGTTGTTTTATTTTCCTTTTTCTTACAATATGTTAAAAATGTTTATACTCTTTTACCTGATGTGTCCATTTCCCCTTCTGCTATTATTGTCTTCGCTGTTGATCTGTATGTGCTCTTGGTCTTTACCTGAAGTTTCTTCTCTTGAAATCTTTGGAAATTTCTACTATTTCCCCTTATTTTCCCTTTGACTTGCCTTTTAATGGATAGGTCTCAATGAGGGAGCAAGGATAGTCTATAATTCATCTCTCCTCCTGTACTGGAATTAGAATTTCATCTGACTAGGTTTAAGCCCCAAGTGATTTTTGGAAGGACAGAAATAGTCTCAGGTAAAAGTGGTTACGTTCAGGCTACACAGCCATCCAGATGCCTTCTCCAGTTTTCTACGTTCCTCAGTTCTCTGGCCTTGCAGCACAATATGCTGTCATGCTCCTATCAAAGCCTGAACAAATTTCTACTCTATAAAATTTGGGTTCCAGAAGCATTGAATGAAAGGAAGGTTTGGAGTATAGGGTTAAGTTCTATTTAAAGCACAGACACATTTCCTGACCCTTTTCTCTCCATCAATTTTCTTGCCATACTTTTTGGATACTAGAGCATACACATGTGAGGAGGGGGGGAGAAGGTGCTGAATAAACATATTAGGGAGTTGAGGTTAGCCCTATTTCTTGATAGTTTTTCTGCTTTGGGATTGTGAACATTTTTTGAGTCTTTAACCATGGAGGCAGCTGAAATTACCTGCACTTATCGAACATAATTCTTATTCTAGAGAGGTTTGAGGGGCTTTGAAAACCAAAAAGAATGGCTAATCTTCCATCTTTTTTGTCACATGACTTATGTAATCCTCAGGGTTTATCTGAAATGTTAAAAATTTCAATGAAGTATTTCCTTCTTATCATAAAAAATATGTTCAAGTTAAGAATCATTCTTCTTATAAGACAAAAGAGAACAAAAAAGGGAGTTGAATAGTTTTAATTTTGTCCTTTTCACATTGTTTTGATTTTTACATTTGGCCTAGAGTTAAACTAACTTCACACATGTCACCAAATATGTCTTCTCTGCTAAGTGATCTTCCATTTCCTTTATTTTTTAAAACATTTTGTAATATTCATTTTTAACATGTTTACATGCTTCATGCCCCTACTTTCCCCTTCACCCCCCCGCTCTCCCCCCACCCATGGCCGACGCGCATTTCCACTGGTTGTAACATGTGTCATCAATCAAGACCTATTTCCAGATTGTTGATAGTTGAATTGGTGTGGTAGTTTCGAGTCCACATCCCCAATCATGTCCATCCCAACCCATGCGTTCAAGCAATTGTTTATCTTCTATGTTTCCTCTCCTGCAGTCCTTCCTCTGAATGTGGGTAACATCTTTACCATAAATCCCTCAGAATTGTCCTGGGTCATTGCATTGCTGCTGGTACAGAAGTCCATTACATTCAATTTTACCATAGTATATCAATCTCTGTGTATAGTGTTCTTCTGGCTCTGCTCCTTTCACTCTGCATCAGTTCTTGGAGGTCTTTCCAGATCACCTGGAACCCCTGCAGTTTGTTATTCCTTTTAGCACAATAGTATTCCATCACCCGCATATACCACAATTTGTTCAGCCATTCCCCAATTGAAGGACATACCCTCCTTTTCCAGTTCTTTGCCACCACAAAAAGCGCAGCTATAAATATTTTCATACAAGTCTGTTTATCTGTGATCTCTTTGGGGGTACGAACCCAACAATGGTATGGCTGGAACAAAGGGTAGGCAATCTTTTATAGCCCTTTGAGCATAGTTCCAAATTGCCAGCCAAAACGGTTGTATCAGTTCACAACTCCACCAGCAATGCATTAATGTCCCAATTTTGCCACATCCCCTCCAACATTCATCACTCTCACCTTCTTTCATTTTAGCCAATCTGCTAGGTGTGAGGTGATACCTCAGAGTTGTTTGATTTGCATTTCTCTAATTATTAGAGATTTGGAACACTTTCTCATGTGCTTATTGATACTTTTGATTTCTTTACCTGAAAATTGCCTATTCATGTCTCTTGCCCATTTAT
>NC_058130.1:723020770-723031222 GCF_016433145.1 Gracilinanus agilis | reverse complement strand
GTTTTCGGCTATAAGCTTCTGGTATTCCTTTTCAATCTGGTCATTTCTGGTGTTCAATTTGCTTATCAATTCATTTGGTTTCTGAGCCTCACTTTCCAGTTGCAAGATTCTACCTTTTAAACTGTTATTTTCTTGCCAGATTTCTTCCATTTTCCTCAAAATCTCAGTTTTGAACTCTTCCATAGCTTGTGAGGAGTTTTCCTTATTTGAGGAGGGTCTGGATGCTTGTTTGTTCTCCTCCTCTGTTTGCTCGGTTGTCTGGATTTTCTCTGTGTAAAAGTTGTCGAGTGTTAAAGGCTTCTTTTTCTTGTTGTTAATCTTTCTCTTTTGAACTTCCTGAGACTGGGTAGCCATCATTAGCCCAGCAGCTTCTCAGGTTTATCCTCGCGCTCAGTGTCTGTCCGGGATCTATTGGCTCCTGAGGTCTGAGTTCTGGTTTTTTCCAATGTCAAGCCCCCTGGTGGACCCCCTTGCTTGATCCTCTGCAGGAGGTTCCTTTACAAGTCTCAGGGCACTGCTTCCACAGTCGTATACCCGTCCACGCTGGTTCCCCACTCAGGTTTTCAGAGCTTTAGTTCCTGGCTGTGTCTGCCTCCACCCACGCCTCCGCCCGTGCCTGTGCTCTCAGCCAGCGCTCTGCGCCCTGCGTGCACTCTCTGCTCCCGCGCTCAGATTTCGCGTGAGTTCTTTGGCTTATTGGGGTCCTAAATCTTGCTGCTCTTAGGAACAGGCCCCGGAGCTGCCAGTGACTCGATGGGTGCCCCAAACTCGCTCTATTTCTTTTTAGATATCTTCGGCGCTATAGATGTGTGTGGAGGGGGTGGGGGTGGGGTGGTTGCTCAGCCCGCGATTTAGTGAGAGCTGTTTCATCCCTTTTTAGCATGGAAATGCCTGGATTCCACATACCTTCCACGCTGTGCCCTGTTGTGGGGTTCCTCCGTTCGTCTGGACTTGTTTTTATGTCCCCTTGAGGAGTTTTGTGTGTTTTGGTCAGGAGAGGTTAAGAGCTGCTTCTTACTCTGCCGCCATCTTAACCCGGAGCCACCTTACCTCTATTATTTAACATTGTACTAGAAACACTAGCAGTAGCAATTAGAGAAGAAAAAGAATTTGAAGGTTTTAAAATAGTCAAGGAGGAGACTAAGCTATCACTCTTTGCAGATGATATGATGGTCTACTTAAAAAATCCTAGAGAATCAACTAAAAAAGCTAGTAGAAATAATCAACAACTTTAGCAAAGTTGCAGGATACAAAATAAATTCACGCAAATCATCAACATTTCTATATATCTCCAACACACAGCAGCAAGACGTAGAAAGAGAAACACCATTTAAAATCATCCTAGACAACATAAAATACTTAGGAATCTATCTACCACAACAAACACAGGAATTATATGAATACAACTACAAAACATTTTCCAAACAGTTAAAACTAGATCTAAACAATTGGAAAAACATTGATTGCTCATGGGTAGGATGAGCTAACATAATAAAAATGAACATTCTACCCAAATTTAATTTACCTCTTTAGTGCCATACCTATAAAACTACCAAAAAACTTTTTTACTGAATTAGAAAAGACTATAACAAATTTCATTTGGAAGAACAAAAGATCAAGAATATAAAGGAAAATAATGAAAAAAAAACCTGAAGGAAGGTGGCCTAGTAGTAACACATATTAAACTGTACTATAAAGCAGCGGTCATCAAAGCAATATGGTACTGGCTAAGAGGCAGAAGGAAGGATTGGCGGAATGGACTTGGGGTAAGTGAGGTCAGCAAGACAGTGTATGATAAACCCAAAGAGACCAACTTTGGGGACATAAATCCACTATTTGACACAAACTGTTGGGAAAATTGGAAAACAATATGAGAGAGATTAGGTTTAGATCAACATCTCACACCCTACACCAAGATAAATTCAGAATGGGTAAATGACTTGAATATAAAGAAGGAAACTGTAAGAAAATTAGGTGAATATAGAATAGTATATCTGTCAGGTCTATGTGAAAGGGAAAATTTTTAAATCAAGCAAGAGTTAGAAAAATTACAAAATGTAAAATAAGTAATTTTGATTACATTAAATTAAAAAAGTTTCTTACAAACAAAAACAATGCAACCAAAATCAGAAGGGAAACAAAAAATTGGGAAAAAATCTTTATGACAAAAATTCCTGACAGAGATCTTATTACTCAAATATACAAGGAGGTAAATCAATTGTATAAAAACTCAAGCCATTCCCTAATTGATAAATGGGCAAGGTACATGCATAAGCAATTTTCAGATAAAGAAATCAAAACTATCAATAAACACATGAGAAAATGTTCTAAATCTCTAATAATTAAAGAAATGCAAATCAAAACAACTCTGAGGTATCACCTCACACCTAGGAGACTGGCTAAAATGAAAGAAGGGGAGAGTAGTGAATGTTGTAGGGGTTGTGGCAAAATTGGGACATTAATGGATTGCTGGTGGAGTTGTGAACTGATCTAACCCTTCTGGATGGCAATTTGGAACTATGCCCAGAGTGCTAAAATAATGTCTGCCCTTTGATCCAGCCATTGCTGGTTTTGTACCCCAAAGAGATGATAGATAAACAGATTTGTACAAAAATATTTTAGCCATGCTTTTTCTGGTGGCAAAGAACTGGAAAACGAAGGGATGCCCTCTAATTGGGGAATGGCTTAACAAATTGTGGTATATGCTGGTGATGGAATACTATTGTGCTCAAAGGAATAATAAACTGGAGGAATTCCATGTGAACTGGAATGACCTCCAGGAATTGATGCAGAGTGAAAGGAGCAGAACCAGGAGAACATTGTACACAGAGGCTGATACACTGTGGTAAAACTGAATGTAATGGACTTTTGTACTAGCATCAATGCGATGACCCAGGACAATTCTGAGGGATTTATGGAAAAGAATGCTACCCAAATTCAGAGGAAGAACTGCAGGAATGGAAACATAGAAGAAAAACAACCTCTTGAACATATGGGTTGATGCAGACACGGTTGGGGATGTGACAATAAATGACCACACAAATGCAACTATCAATAATATGTAAATAAGTCTTGATTGATAACACATGTTAAAACCAGTGGAAATGCACATTGGATATGGGGGTGTGTGAAGGGAGATGAAGGGGAAAGTAAAAACAAGAATCATGTAACCATGGAAAATTTTTCCAAAAAAATTAAATATTAAAAAAATAAAAAAGAATGGCTGAACAAATTTTGATACACACACATATATGCATATATATAAAACAAACACCTTTTAAAGAATTAGAAACTCTGATTAGTAACATAATAAACAACCACAGATATGTAGAATTAAGGTTGAAGCATACTACCCACTTTCTGTTGGAGGAGTAAAGGACCCAGGATATAAAATAAGACATTATATTTTTTTCATCATGGTTATGGTTGAACTGTTTGATTTTTTATTTATTTCTCATTTGAGAAGAGGATAGAGTTAAAGTGAGACTGAGATAAGGCTAGTTTTTGCTCTTTCAAACATTTTTAGATATGTTTATACTTCCATCTATATAAACTTTCTCTCTCTCATTCCCTCTCACCTTTGGGGCAACTTAATAATTTAATGGATAGAGCACCAAGTCTGGAATTAGGAAGATCTAACTCTAACTCCTATTTTCCTCATTTCTTCATTTGTTAACTAGGGAAATGTTGACTGAAGAAATGGCCAGCCAATCTAGTACTTTTGCCAAGAAAACTTAATAACTGAACAATTGAAAAATAAGCAACAACTAATACTACCTAGGATGCTGATTGCCTATGTAAGCTTGATTAAATCACTGAACCTTCCTTCCTGAGCATCAAATTCCTCCTGTCTCTACTGTAGTATATTAGTCTTGATGGTCTGTGAATTTTTTTTTTAATCTAGTAGTATAATCTTATTTTTAAAGTCGTCAGATTGCTAGTGCTCACAAATATATGTAATGTAGAGTAAACCAAATAAGGCAAAAATTTTCTCCTTAATTAGAGGTATAAATTTAACATTTAAAATGGCTCTGACCTTTGAATCCCACAAGTTCCACACTATGGCATCTTCGCAAATTGTGAAATCTTGACCAAGTGGAGCTTTGGGGATAAACTGCCCCACTTTCACCAGACTCTCAGTATCATTAGGAAAGACCACATAGTTCACAATGGCATATTGATCTTCAGAGTTTCTATTCTCATCGACAAACACTTGATCACCAGCAGTATTGTTAAATTGGGCTTATAAAATATATAAAACATGGTTTGAATTTATGGCACAATAAGAACAAAAGATGAGAACAGAAATATCAATGTCAAGGATGTAAGGAAAGGGCTATTAAAGAGTGTAGAGCCTATGTGAAAACATTTCAGAAATTAATTGGAGTGGGGGGGCAGTTAGTGCCTTTGCAGATAGCTTGCCATGCCTGGAGTAAGGAGGATTGGAGTTCAAATCAGGCTTCAGATACTTCATACCTGTGTGCCCCTGGGCAAGTCATTAACCCCAATTGTCTAGCCCTTACCATTCTTCTACCTCGGTACCAATACCTGTATCAAATCTAAGAACATGTTTTTGAAAAAAACTCTTACCTTCCATCTTAGTATCAATATTGTGTATTGCTATAATCATCACTCCTTAATTATAAAAAGCTAAAACCCCATTGCAGAATAAATTAAACAATCAAATATGAACTGGCACAAAAATATTATCAATTTTAAAGTATCCTTATGCTTTTTTATTTTTGGTTATTGGATGAAAGCAGAAAATGCATAAAGAAGATACTTTGAGATTGACTGAACAGAAGAAGTTATAACCAGTGGAACTATGGATAGCAAAACAAAGTTTTGGGAGTTCAATAATTTAATTTGAAAAAGAAAAAAGGAAACCTTAATGGGACTTGATTCTCGTACTGGGAGAAGGGAGACCTTCCTTATGACTTCCCTTTTGTGCATTGGAAGATATTGAGATCTAGAAATATTCTGAAAATTATAGTTTCCAGATGTCTCACTGTTTGCAGCAGTGTCCATCAAAATTAGTTGCAACACACTTTTTTCTCCCTTTTTGTTTGTTTATTTCTCTTTAAATGCTGATATTTTATCTCAATAACTGATTTCTACATAAGTTTTCCAAAGTTATAGGATTCATATTGTCTCCCTCCCTTTCTTCCTCCCCTCTCCTGGACTTGACAAGCAATTAAATCTGAGTTCTACATTGTATTATCACACAAAACTTATTTCCATATTATTCATTTTTATCAGTGAATAAGCTTTTTTTTTTTTTTTTTTTTTTTTTTTTTTTATAAACCCTTGTACTTTGGTGTATTGTCTCATAGGTGGAAGATTGGTAAGGGTGGGCAATGGGGGTCAAGTGACTTGCCCAGGTTCACACAGCTGGGAAGTGGCTGAGGCCGGGTTTGAACCTAGGACCTCCTGTCTCTAGGCCTGACTCTCACTCCACTGAGCTACCCAGCTGCCCCACCAACTATTTTTTGGATATCTCAAAGTGGCCCATAATAGATCCCAGAATCAGGGCCCAATAAAGTGATTTGTGACCCACAAGCCTGTAGGATCATTGCAGCACTTAACCAATCAGCAGACAGTGACAGAAAATTGACTACATTTTTGAAGCAAATACAAAAATATCATTTCGCTGGCTTGATTTTTACCTTCACTTATAGGGATAGGGGAGCCAAAATGGCAGCCAAACTGAGGTACTTTGTCTGAATATGGCATGGGGAAATACCGCATCTGAATTTGTCAAACAGCTACTTCCTTGAATCCCAAACCTAGTCCTTTTTCTTGGCATATATTCTCATCAATCCCAATGGGATTGGTTGGTCTCCTTGATCTTGTGCTTCTTGGCACTTTATAATGGCTCTTTTGTGATCCCTTCTTCTAAAACCAGACACAATTATTAGTCAAAGTCCCATAATATTATATAATCAATGGCAGGTTTCTATAGTCTATAGCTCTTGGGTAGGCTTTAATATTAGGGCTATTGTATATTGTAAATGTATATTAGTGCAAAATAAACTCATTAATACTGGTAACATGTGCTTCAAGTACAAAAAATAAGAGAGGAAAGAAAATTCAAGGAACCTATTGCACATAAAAGGAAAAAAGTGTGAAAATTCACCTCCTTTAAGGTTCCTTTAACTCTTTAAGGTTCCTTCTCCTCCCCAGTATCATCATCCATTTAAATTGCTTTGGTCACACTTCTGGGGTTTCCACATACCTGCACTGAGCATAGTATGGACAAACCCCATATTGGATATGCTACAGAGAATGGGCAGGCCAAAATGGCAAGGGGTTGAAGAGAGATGAATCTCCCCTCTGAATCTTGAGAATACTCAAGCTAACAGAATGGACAAGTGCACCCAGGAAGAGCAGCAAGAAAACACACCCTAAAGCAGTAATGTATTGCTCTTTCATGGAGTGGTCCATGCTTACAATTCTGCTTCCTGTCCATAGGTGGCACTACCTCAGTATATGCTGTCTAGGAGTAAAGTGAAGAGGTTTGGAAGAGTAATCTTTCTTTCTCTCTTCCCTAGGGGCGAAAAATTACTGTGGCCACTTGCTTTCACTGTCACATGGGCAGCTGAGTGCTGCTCCCCTTGTTTGCTCTCCCCAGCTACCGTGGGCAGGCATTTAAGAGAGTGGAAGCTTGACCCCAGGTGAGAGCCCTGAGGAAGCTAATTGTTGCCTAAGAGAAACACCCTGCCTTCCAAGGCAGCAGTAAGCACTCAGGTGTTAGCTATGTGAGGGAAATTTATATTTTACTGGTCTTTCAGAAAGAGGCTTGCAAGGACCCCCAGCTAGTGTGTTCAGGAGACCTGGCGGCAGGCTTGGCAACAACAACAGCAGTGGCAGACAGGAGAGGAGGAGCAGCAAGTGTAGCAGAGGCTTTCAAAATCAATCTTTCTTTTTGTCTATTAAAAAATTGTTCCAACAACTTAGAGAGGAGTAAAGGTCCTAATCTCTAACTTCAGGTTACCACAATGTAAAATTTATATTAATATTCAATAATTCCAAGTATTATATTTTATGAAGTTTATTAATAATGTGCACAGTTTATTAATAATTAATATTTGTAATTAATAATAATTTATACTTGAAGTAGAGAGAAAATACACTAAAAGAAATAGACATTCAAACCTAATTATCTAACATAAAGTAAACTCCCTAGATTCTCCTGGCTGGCATAAGGCCTGCTTTCCCAGCTGTGAGCGGGGGGGGGGGGGGGGGGAAAGCGAGGGGGAAAGCTACACAAAACTTATATTATCTCTACATTAGCACTTAATGTGAGAAGGAACTTGGGATGGTGGGAAAGAGAGTTCTGGGGCTCAGATTCTAATAATTACACACCCTAAAACCAAGAGATTTTCAAAGATCTCATTACACCTAGGGATCCACTGTGCCAAAATTAATGATACAAATTATAAAATAGAGTTGGTTACATTGCTCAGTAGACTGGGAGGCGGATTCAGAGATGGGAGATCTTGGGTTCAAATCTAGTCAGACACTTCCTATGTGAGTGATCCTGAGTAGTCACTTAACCCCCATTGCCTAGCCCTTACCTCTCTTCTGCATTAGAACCAATACACAGTATTGATTCTAAGAAGAAAGGTAAGGATTTCAAGAAAAGAAAAAGTATTATAAAATGATAAGGGAGCAAATGGTTTCCTTACTAAACTTAAAAAATACTTCATATCGTTCTGATACATATGTATCTGGGCATCAAGATGCTGAGTCCCCAAGATCTCAGGGGTCTTTGGCCATTTTAAAATTTTCTGTGCAAACCAATGAACTTTTGTCATTTATTCTGAGTTTGAATGAATACATTTTTCTGTTTATTTTAATAATTGATATATGCCTACATTTTCCCTAATAAATGAAACTAATTCTTTATTTGGACAAAGTAATTGATTTCTAATTTTTTGGAAATCTTGTTCAAAATGGAACTTTCAATGAATCTGAGTGCCATGGAAATTATCCACAATAATTCCAAGAGCATGCATTGGAAAAGTAAATCCAAAACCAAATTATTTTGCATTGTGAGTTATGAAAAAACTAAAATTTTTTGCACTAGTATTGACCGCTCTGTTTTTTAAATAAATGTCAAAAAATCATATGATTCAGATGTGGAAAGTTCTAAGATTTCCCTTGAACCTTTGGTCCTCTCAATGTAACTCTGCTAGAGGACATAGCAGAAAGAAGGAAGGAAACCATAAGACAGAGTAAGATGGGATTTAGACAAGTTCTAGAAGGTGCATGAATTAATTTAAATGCATCTGTCTATAGATAGAGATGATCTATTTCAGGAACATTGGGGTTTTCAGATTTTCTCAATCTTCCTAAATGACCAATGGAGTTAATTCCGAGTTTAATTCTTTTTTTAATTTAAATTTAATTAAATAAATATATTTATTTATTATTTAAATGAATAAAATTAAATTTAAATTCTGAGTTCAAATGAAGAAATGCATAGGTTAAGGTTTATGAATAATTTTTTTCCATTTTTCTTAGTGAACAAAAATATTTCTTTATCTGAACAATGAAATGTATTTCTCCAATCTTTTTAGATTATTTTCTTCAGAAATATGCATCCTAAGATTTTTAGTGTGATGAAAAAAATCTGAAAAAATTCCAAGAATATGCACCACAAAATTAAATCAGAATCTAATTGCTCTTTATTTTGGCTGGTCCAAAATTTGAACTATTTTGTACTGATATCAACTACTATGTTTCTTTTTTTTCTTTTTTTTTAACCCTTACCTTCTGTCTTGGAGTCAAATACTGTGTATTGGCTCCAAAGCAGAAGAGTGGTAAGGCTAGGCAATGGGGGTCAAGTGACTTGCCCAGGGTCACACAGCTAGGAAGTGACTGAGGCCAGATTTGAAACCTGGACCTCCTGCCTCTAGATCTGGCTCTCAGTCCATTGAGCCACCCAGCTGCTCCCAACTACTATGTTTCTTGAGGGAATATAGAAAAACCTTCACATCAGACAATTCTGGAACACTGTACTATGTTTCTTTGCTCTCATCAGTTCACAAAATCTCCTGACTCATCCTATGTTGTTTCATTTTTCTTTTTCTTACAATTTGTTAAAAAATATCTATACTTTTTTGCCGGTAAGGGCTTTTAGAGAAATAATGGTCTATCAGGGGCCATCTAGTCAATGCAGATGGCAGAGCCTTACATTGATCCCTATTGTCTGAAAACCAGGCCACAGGATTGATGCATAGCCAATCATATTCCTCTGTGTGACTCTCTTCTGAATAACACTTTTTATTATTAAAATTATTATAGCCTATATTTTTAGGATAGTTTTGTTGTATAGATATAAAATTTCGAAATCCATTTATAGAACTTTCTTATAGAATTCCCTTGTTTAGTCTATTATCAACTAGCATTTAATGAGTTAATAACTACACCCTCAATGAAATAGCAGGATCTGCTTTTTTCACTGTCTCAAGAGCTTGAAGGACACAGCATGGCAAAAAAAAATGCTTTTATGCCTCAATCCTTTCTCATGCTGAATTTAATCCTATGAAACCAAAACATTCTCACACTTTACTACTTTCCCATGTTAGACTTATCCACCTGAATTTGGGAGTTCTCACACTCTAATCCACTTTTTTTAAAACATTTATTAATATTCACTTTTAACATGGTTACATGATTCATGCTCCTACTTTCCCCTTCACCCCCCCGCACTCCCCCCACCCATGGCCGATGCACATTTCCACTGGTTTTGTCATGTGTCCTTGATCAAGACCTATTTCCAAATTGTTGGTAGTTGCATTGGTGTGGTAGTTTCGAATCCACATCCCCAATCATGTCCACCCCAACCCATGCGTTCAAGCTGTTGTTTTTCTTATGTTTCCTCTCCTGCAGTCCTTCCTCTGAATGTGGGTAGCATCTTTACCATAGATCCCTCAGAATTGTCCTGGGTCATTGCATTGCTGCTGGTACAGAGGTTCATTACATTCAATTTTACCATAGTATATCAGTCTCTGTGTACAATGTTCTTCTGGCTCTGCTCCTTTCGCTCTGCATCTGTTCCTGGAGGTCTCTGCAGTTCGCCTGGAACTCCTCCAGTTTATTATTCCTTTTAGCACAATAGTATTCCATCACCTGCATATACCAAAGTTTGTTCAGCCATTCCCCAATTGAAGGACATACCCACGTTTTCCAGTTTGTTGCCACCACAAAAAGCGCAGCTATAAATATTTTCGTACAAGTCTGTTTATCTATGATCTCTTTGGGGTACAAACCCAACAATGGTATGGCTGGATCAAAGGGCAGGCATTCTTTTATAGCTCTTTGAGCATGATTCCAAATTGCCAGCCAGAATGGCTGGATCAGTTGACAGCTCCACCAGCAATGCATTAATGTCCCAGTTTTGCCACATCCCCTCCAACATTCATTACTCTCCCCTTCTTTCATTTT
>NC_058130.1:723020305-723020672 GCF_016433145.1 Gracilinanus agilis | reverse complement strand
TTTAACTCCTTGTATATTTGAGTAATTAGACCCCTGTCAGAGTTTTTCGTTATAAAAATTTTTTCCCAATTTGTTGTTTCCCTTCTGATTTTGACTACATTGTTTTTGTTTGTACAAAAAGTTTTTAGTTTAATATAATCAAAACCATTTAATTTACATTTTGTAATTTTCTCTAACTCTTGCTTGGTTTTAAAGTCTTTCCTTTCCCACAGATCTGACAAGTATACTATTCTGTGTTCACTTAACTTGTTTATAGTTTCCCTCTTTATATTCAAGTCGTTCACCCATTCTGAATTTATCTTGGTGTAGGGTGTGAGATGTTGATCTAGACCTAATCTCTCCCATATTGTTTTCCAAATTTCCCAGC
>NC_058130.1:722991101-723020211 GCF_016433145.1 Gracilinanus agilis | reverse complement strand
TTCTGTGTTCACTTAACTTGTTTATAGTTTCCCTCTTTATATTCAAGTCATTCACCCATTCTGAATTTATCTTGGTGTAGGGTGTGAGATGTTGATCTAGACCTAATCTCTCCCATATTGTTTTCCAAATTTCCCAGCAGTTTTTGTCAAATAGTGGATTCATGTCCCAAAAGTTGGGCTCTTTGGGTTTATCATACACTGTCTTGCTGATGTCATTTACCCCAAGTCTATTCCATTGATCCTCCTCTCTGTCTCTTAGCCAGTATCATATTGTTTTGATGACTGCTGCTTTATAGTATAGTTTAATATCTGGTACTGCTAGGCCCCCTTCCTTCACATTTTTTTCATTATTTCCCTTGAAATTCTTGATCTTTTGTTATTCCAAATGAAATTTGTTATAGTTTTTTTCTAATTCAGTAAAGAAGTTTTTTGGTAGCTTGAGAGGTATGGCGCTAAATAGGTAAATTAATTTGGGTAGAATTGTCATTTTTATTATGTTAGCTCATCCTACCCATGAGCAATCAATGGCTTTCCAATTGTTTAGATCCAGTTTTATTTGTTTGGAAAGTGTTTGTAGTTTTTTCATATAATTGCTGTGTTTGTTTTGGTAGATAGATTCCCAAGTATTTTATATTGTCTAGGGTGATTTTAAATGGTGTTTCTCTTTCTACTTCTTGCTGCTCTAGTGTGTTGGAAATGTATAGAGATGCTGATGATTTATGTGCATTTATTTTGTATCCTGCAACTTTGCTAAAGTTGTTGATTATTTCTACAAGCTTCTTAGTTGATTCTCTAGGATTTTTTAAGTAGACCACCATATCATATGCAAAGAGTGATCTAATCCACTTTTGAAAAATGTTGAAGGTTCTTATAAAAATAAAACTTATATAAAGTCAAGTTTTGGTAGCCTTGAGGCATGTTTAGTCTCAGTTTAATCTATATGTAGGATTTTGTAGAAATTTGTTAGGTGTGCCAGCTAAATCAGTATAACCTTGAGTTTTTCTCTGTTTTGCATTTGAAATGTAAAATTTCCCAGCATTTGTATGACTGTGAGAGAAAGGTATAAAAATGAAGATTTGCAGGAAGTCTGAGAGAACAGCTTCCAGAAATCCACTGTGTCTCCGCTCTCTCTTCCTCTGTTTGGGCTAAACCATCACACCTCTCAAGATAACTGGACACTGCTGGCTGACTTCCAGCACTCTTTTACCAGATGTGTCCGTTTTCCCCTTTTGCTATTATTGTCTTCTCTGTTGATCTACATGTGCTCATGGTCTTTACCTGATGTTTCTTCTCTTGAACTCTTTGGATATTTCAACCATTTCCCCTTATTTTCCCCTGTTGAATTGCCTTTTTAAGGATAGGTCTCACTGAGGGCACAAGGGGGGTCTAAAATTCATCTCTCCTCCTGTACTGGAATTAGAATTTCATCTGTCTAGGTTTAAGCCCCAAATGAATTTTGGAAGGACAGAAATGGTCTCAGGTAAAAGTGGTCAATTTTTTAGGCTTAGTACAGTGCCACAAGCCATCCTTGTACAGTTTTCTATGTTCCTTGGTTCTCTGGTCTTGCAGCTCACTATGGTGTCACTCTCCTACCAAAGCTTGAACAAATTTCTTCTCTACAAAATTTGGGTTCCAGAGGCATTGAGAGAAAAGGAGAGTTGGTGTATAGAATTGTTCTATTTAAAGCACAGACACATTTCCTGACCCTTTTCCCTCTATCCATTCTCTTGCCATACTTTTTGGATCCTAGAGCATACAAATATGAGGAGAGAACAGGCTGAGTAAACATATTAGGGAGTTGAGATTAGCCCTATTTTTTGACAGTTTTTCTGCTTTGGGGTTTATGAACATTTTTTGAGTCTTTAACCATGGAGGCAGCTGAAATTACTCTCATTTCTTGAACAAAATTCTTATTCTGGAGAGGTTTGAGGGCCTTCAAGAACCAGATAGAATGGCTAATCTTCCATCTTTTTATCACATGATTTATGAAATCCTATGTGTTTATCTGAAATATCAAACATTTTAGTGAGCTATTTCCTTCTTATTATAAAAAAAAAGATGTATAAATCAAGGATCATTTCTGTTGTAAGACAAAGAGAACAAAAAAAGAGAGTTGAATAGGTTTAATTTTGTCCTTTTCACATGGTTTTGATTTTTACATTTGGTCTAAATAGTTAAACTCACTTCACATAAGTCACCAAATGTGTCTTTATTTTTGTCTTATTCCATGGTCATCTAAGCCATTGACTTATGATTTTTGCCTTGAAAAATATTATCTCTGATCTACAGATATGAAATTTGTTATTCATCTCCCAACATATAATCTTTTTAGATTTGTAATACAGTAATACAATGATTCAGGAAAATTCTGAGGGACTTAAGAGAAAAAATGCTGTCTTTCTCCAGGGAAAGAGTCATTTGAGTCAAAATGCATATCAAAGTATGTGATTTTTCATTTTAGTTTATTTGGGTTTTTATTTTGGTCCTGAGTTTTATATAATTATTTTCTCACAAAAATTAACAATATGGAAATGTATTTTGCGTGACAATACCAATATAACCCAGATCAAATTGCTTTCCAGCTCCAGGAAGGGGGAGAATTGAGAGGGAGAAAAACAATTTGGATTATATACCTTTGGAAAACATGGAAATTTGTTATTAAATGTAATTGATAATATAAATAAATATAAAATAAAATACCTACGAAAAGTACAGTCTTTATTTTCTGGATCCTGAGTGACATTTTTCTATGTTAAGTTTCTATGATCCTATTTTACTCATTATCATCCTGAATGCATTTAGACAGTGAAAACATTTATATTTGGGTGCTACCAGTTAGAAAACCTAGGTTGAAAATTTGGGCCAAAGGAGAAAAGGTAGTACAAAGTTGTTTGAATTCCTTAGCAAGAATGGAAGGAGATGAAAATGTTTATTAAAGGAAATGACACTTGCAGATATCTTGCAGGTGTACCAATGAGATTAGCAGAAAGGTATTTCTGTAATCCAAGTCAGACTTGATGAGTTCTTGGTGAAGATGTTGGCTAAAGAAGTATATGCAGTCTGGACAGAGAGTCACTTCACTGGGGTGTGGTAAAACTAATTTTCAGCCTTGCTCTTTTCTCTACCTCGAACCTAGTCCTCCACTTTCCATCTTGAAGTTCATAACTCCTGATTAATGACAGTTGCCCAAATTTAGCTCAGCGACATATAATACTGAATCTCTAGAATATTTATGTTGCTCCCTAAACCCAATTCTTTGTTTGCTATTTTTATCTCTGGAAACAGTAATCAGAATAATATTACCACTGCAGAAAAGAATAAACCATCAATAGCCCAATGCTCTCATACACTGTCCTTGGGTCTTGCAAACCAAAATAGCTCCACAACTTCCTTCCTTATTTTTACTCTTCTTTGATAAAAATGTAAGTTCATAAGCATAGGGGCTATATTGCTTCTTTCTGTGTACCCACGACACTTAAAATAGTGCCCAGCACACAGTATACACTTAACAATTTTTCATTCATTTATTTATATGGCAAAATAAGAACAAAATATGAGAACAGAAGAATCAATGTCAAGTATATTAGGAGAGGACCATTAAAGAAGGTAGATTCTATGGGAAAATATATCAGAAATTAATTGTGTGAGCAGTTTTTGACTCTGGAGATAGTGTTCATGCCTGAAGTTAGGAGGACTGGAGTTCAAATCAGGCCTCAGACACTTCATATCTGTATGCCCCTGGGCAAGTTATTAACCCCAGTTGCCTAGTCCTTATCACCCTTCTACCTTGGAACCAATAGCTGTATCAAATCTAAGAAGAAGGAAAGGTTTTGAAGAAAAATCCTCTACCTTTCATCTTAGAATCAATATTATATATTGCTCTACCCCACCTCTACTTAATTATAAATAGCTAAAAACACATTGGCCGAATAAATTAATTATATACAAATTTGTACAAAATGCTGTTATCCATTTTAAAGTATTCTTGGGTTTTTGGGTCCTTGGATGAAAGCAGATGATCCATAAAGAAGATACTTTGAGGTTGACTGAAAAGAAGAAGTTATATCCAGTGGAACAAGAAATAGCTGAACAAAGTTTTGGGATTTCAATAATTTTATTTGAAAATGAAAAAAGTAAAACTTAATGAGACTTGACATTGTGATTGGGAGATGGGAGGCCTTCCTTATAACTTCTCCACTGTGCAAGGGATGATGCTGAGAACTTCAAATATTCTGAAAATCTGAGCTTACAGATTTCCTACTTTTGGTTGCAGTGTCCAGCAAAATTATTAGCAACATTTTTTTTCTCTTTTCTTCCTTTGTTGTTTCCTCCCTTCCTCCATCCTTTCTCCCTCCCTCCTTTACTCCCTTCCTCCCTTCCTTCTTTCCTCTTCTCCTTCCTTCCTTCCTTCCTTCCTTCCTTCCTTCCTTCCTTCCTTCCTTCCTTCCTTCCTTCCTTTCTCACTTTTTCTTAAAATGTCTATGTCTTTATTTTATTTTACTTACAATTTCCACATAAGTTTTCCGAAGTTATAGACTTCATGTTGTCTCTCTCCCTTTTTTCCTCTCCTCCCTTGGAGTTGACAAGCAACTCATTCTGAGTTCTACATTATATTATCACGCAAAACTTATTTCCATATTATTCATTTTTGTAAGTGAGAATTCTGATATAACCAAAACCTCAAATCATATACCCAAATAAAAAAGTGAAAAATATGTTTTCATCTGCATTCATAATCCAATTGTTCTTTCTCTAGAGGTGGATAGCATTAGTAAAACATCAGTAGTCTTTGCACTCTAGGAATCCAGGTTTTCATGTGACTGGATTTTGAAAAAAGTAATCAGTGTCACATAAATACAAATTAGGGTTCAAACAACACTGAAATCAAAAGTATGATTATGTCAGATTAATGTGTATTATTCTTCAAATACTTATTCTTAAAACTGTAAATATAAGTTCACTGTCTAGAAGAAAATCTTGCCCCTTGAATCCTTTTTATTCTTGATCTGTTCTGAGTATTTCTATCTGACATCAGGAGAATCACATAACATTTGGGAATAAAAATGCACCCCAGTAACCCAGCACTGGAGGCCAAGATAGCGAAGATCTCTACAGTCACCATGGCTTTCCCTTTGGCACTTTGATATGTGGGGAGAAAAGAGGCCCAGACACTGCAAAACACTAACATGCTGAAAGTGATGAACTTGGCTTCATTGAAGGTATCTGGCAGGTTCCTGGCCAGAAAAGCTACTGTAAAGCTTCCCAGGGCCAGAAAGCCCATGTAGCCCAGGACACAGTAAAATGCAAAGGCAGAGCCTTCATTACATCGAATGATTATGTGGCCATATTCAGAGTGTGTGTCTGCCTCTGGAAAGGGGGGAGAGGTTCCCAACCAGACACCACAGAAAATCATTTGAATCCCTGAGCAGATGAGAACAACATAATTGGACACTCTAGGATGTAGGAACATCTGGATCCTGCTCCCTGGCCTTATGCCCCTGAAAGCCAGAATGACTATTATGGTTTTAGCTAAAATGGAGGAAACAGCCACTGTGAATACAACTCCAAATACAGTTTGTTGTAAGAGACAGGTGGTAGTGGTAGGATGGCCTATGAAGAGCAAGGAGCAGAGGAAACAGAAGATCAGGGAGATGAGGAGAGTATAACTAAGAGTTCTGTTATTGGCTTTGACAATGGGAGTGTCTCGGAACTTGACAAAGACCCATAGAACCAGAGCAGTCAGGAAAGAGAAGGAAATAGCCACAATGGTCAAAGTCATTCCCAACGGTTCTTTCATATTCAGGAAGGTCACCATCTTGGGGAGGCAGAGATCTCTCTGCTTATTTGGATATTTTTCCTCTGGGCACTTCTTACAGTGCTCTGCATCTGTAAGAGACAAATAAGGGTTCAATATTGGATTGAAAGAATTATCTAAATGCTGAGATATAGGATATTGTCCTGATAACTGCACCAATTTCTTTTGTCTCTCTTGGACTCAAAATACTTAAGAGAAAGTGTCATGGTTAAATTTCATGGCATTTAAGTCTTGACCCACTCTATTCATTTCCATTATTATTGGCTGGTCCTAGAGCATAATGATTCTCTGTATTTGTTTTACTTAACTGATGCTACTTGTTCCTTTTAATTTATTTTCTTAGTATGATGAACTTAGAAATTGAATTCCTTTGACAGCAAATGTAAACATTGTTTCTGTGTCTGTTGCCTTGTTAACAACAATTCTAACTTAGGATTGCTTGCATTAGACTTCCTGTTGTTTCAAGTCCCGTGCATCCTTTTTGACAATGAATTTGTATACATTTTCATGGAATTTGTAGATGTCTATACTGTATATGTATATTCATGCTTTCAACTCCACTGCAATAGAAAATCTCATTGCAGGAATTATTTTTTTCCTTTGAATCTGTGCCATTTGCCACCAGGACTGTGACATAGTAGCTATCAATTGATTGATAATTTATTGAATTTCTTCAGATTTTTTGTAGAGAAATCTTTTATTTAGTAAATGATCCTCTTTTTTTTTAATATTCACATACATGAAATTATTAAACTTTTTTGTTGTTATTTTTTATTTTTTAACATTTATTAATATTCATTTTTTAGAAAAGTTAACATGATTACATGATTCATGCTCCTACTTTCCCCTTCACCCCTCACCCTCCCCTACCCCTGGCCAATGTACATTTCCACTGGTTTTAACATGTGTCATTGATCAAGACCTATTTCCAAATTGTTGATCATTGCACTGGTGTGGTAGTTTCGAATTAAAATCCCGAATTATGTCTGCCTCAACCCATGTGTTCAAGCAGCTGCTTTTCTTCTGTGTTTCTACTCCTGCAGGTCTTCCTCTGAATGTGGGCAGTGTTCTTTTCCATAAATCCCCCAGAATTGTCCTGGATCATTGCATTGCTGCTAGTACAGAAGTCCATTACATTCTATTTTACCACAGTCTATTGGTCTCTGTGTAAAATGTTCTTCTGGCTCTGCACCTTTCACTCTGCATCAATTCATGGAGGTCTTTCCAGTTCACATGGAATTCCTCCAGTTTATTATTCCTTTGAGCACAATAGTATTCCATCACCAGCATATACCACAATTTATTCAGCCATTCCCCAATTGAAGGACATACCCTCCTTTTCCAGTTTTTTTGCCACCACAAAAAGCGCGGCTATAAATATTTTTGTACAAGTCTGTTTATCTATGATCTCTTTGGGGTACAAACCCAGCAATGGTATGGCTGGATCATTCTTTTATAGCCCTTTGAGCATAGTTCCAAATTACCATCCAGAATGGTTGGATCAGTTCACAACTCCACCAGCAATGCATTAGTGTCCTAATTTTGCCACATCCCCTCCAGTATTCATTACTCTCCCCTGCTTTCATTTTAGGCAATCTGCTAGGTGTTAGGTGATTGTTGTGTGCAGATGTAAAGCATGGAATCCCTGCAAAGGTACAGGGATAGCCTCACCCAGAATTCCAGGGGACCCCCCTGGAGAACTTTGGGTGAGGAGCAGTTGAGAATGGTTGGAGACAGTTATTTTGTGGAGGTGGAAGTGAGCAGACACTCTGCTAGGCAATCTGCTAGGTTTAAGGTGATACCTCAGAGTTGTTTTGATTTGCATATCTCTAATTATTAGAGATTTAGAACACTTTCTCGTGTACTTATTAATACTTTTGATTTCTTTATCTGAAAATTGCCTATTCATGTCTCATGTCCATTTATCATTTGGGGAATGGCTTGATTTTTTTATACAATTGTTTTAACTCCTCGTATATTTGAGATGATTCTCTTTTTAAACATCAGAAAATTGGTCCTATGTCAGGGACGAAGGCTTCAGGGTCCACTAGGACAAAGGTCAGAAAGTCCCTCATGATCCTCCTCTTGGAGTCTGCCAGCCTTTCCCTTGACTCCTTTGCTCAATCCTGCTACCCACTTCCCTGTCTTCAGGAAAAATGTATACTTGGCATAAAATACAGTTTTCCTGTCACCCTTACCCTAGCTGTTGTTCTTGCAGAAAAAACTCCTGCTGACAAGTATCATTCCTTTGCGGTTTTTGTCCACATATACCCATGCACGCCTTAATAAACTTGCCTTCAGCTGCCATCAGCACCTGAGGTTGTTCTGACCCCTAACTTTGTCTTTCTTCCATTCCCACACCCCTATCTGAGGGATCCTCAGCCACATTCTGCCTCAGACAACCTGGGCCTTTTTTTTTTTTTTGGTCTATGTATCTGTCATTTGCCACCAGGACTGTCACATATTTAGTGGCTATTGATTCATTGGTAATTTATTAAATTACTGGCAGAATTGTTGTAGAGAAATCTTTTATTTTGTAAGTAGTCCTCTTTTTAACCATCAGGAAATTGGTCCTATTTCCTAATATGTTTAACAATGAATTGAACAAGCCTGTAATATCTGTTTTTATAATTGTGGTTTAGGATGTTGATGGAATATTATTTTGTTAGAAGGAATGATGAACTCTGATTTCTATAAAAACTGGGAAGACCTCCATGAACTGATATAGAGTGAAATGAGCAGAACCTCTGTACACAGAAACTAAGACTTTGTGAGACAATCAAAGGTGATTAACTTTTCTACTACAAGCAATGCAGTGATCCAGAACAATCCTGAGGGACTGATGAGAAAGAATGTAGTCCACATTGAGAGAAAGAACTGTGGGAGTAGAAACAATGAAGAAAAACATATGATTTATGACTAGTTTATATGGGTAGAGGATTTTAGATTTTAGTTTTAAAAGATTACTCTATTAAATAAATGAATAATATAGAAATAAGTATTAAGATAATACATGCATAAGCCAATGAAAAGTCTAGTCAGCTCCTGGAAGGGGCAGGGAAGAGGGGAGAGAGAGAAAATGAATAATGTAACCATGGAAAAATAGTGAAAAATCAATATTAAAAAGAAAAAAGTAAAATAACATTTTTGTTTATTCAGACTGTTTAAAACCAGATTCTCATTGAATCACTGAATATTTTTTCATTTGTTTTTGGAATATTGAATTGATCATATTTTAACCAGCTGTTTTAGATCTATGAGATCTTTTTGAAGTCCACCCCTGAAATAGCATTTCAAAAACCCTCTCTGGCACTGTGGAACTATGCTTGCTTTTGTTGGCTTTCTTTTCCCTAGAGTTATTTAACTCCATTCTCTTGTCAGTGCTGTCACTCCAGTATTTCTTTTGAGGTTACATTTTAAGCTTGTTTGGAGAGGATTCTCAAAGCAGTTTCAGTTCTCTGTGCTACTTGCTCCATTACCTTGGCTCTGCCCTTATTGCAACATTTCTCATTCTTCTGAGTTGATTCACTTTCTGATGTAACTCCAGGGGCAATCTGGTGTAACTGATGGAGAGCTGATTGGAAAGGTAGAAAGACCTGGGTTCAAGTTCTACCTCTGATATATATGCTTTGGTAATCCTCTGGAAGTCACTCAACCTTTCAATGCTCTAGGAAACTTTAAGAAAATAAATTTGAGATAAGATGTTGACCATAATTGGTACAGGTAGTTCCTGATGTAATAGTTTCCTTTACCAGTGAAGTCACAGGGCCATTCCTAGCAATTTGCCCTATAACAACCTTCTTTTATGTTGGTTAAAATGTCCAAAAATTAGAATCCTATTGCTTTTAGGATTTTCTAGCAAGTTTGAATCTTCTATGTCATTCTGTGGATCTGTATTGATATGGGAGATAAACAATTAGGCAGAGGGGAAAAATGTTAAACTTATAATTAAGGGATATAGGTAGCCCTCTTCTATGGGTATTAGTCTTTGGGTGGCCCATGGGGAACCTTGAAGAATCATGTATTGCTGTTTCATGTGTGAAATAAAGTCAAAAACATGATCTCTGAATACTCTGATAGGATTTGGAATTTGATTCTTTATGAACAGATGTTCCTCTGATAACAGACCCATAAGCTAAAGAAAGAGTGGAAGATGAGAATTATTTTTTTACACTCACGAGTATTAAAACCCTCTCTTATGCACATTATAAACCAGAGCTATAGAGGACATTCAGTCAGCCAAAGACACCAACTGTATTCAAAATTAGACCAAGTATGTTAAAGAAACTAGATAGAAAATAATATTTTTTTCTCTGTGGATTACAATTCTCATCATGTAGTAGGATACTGTAAGTGTTTATTTCAGATATTCCTCTGGTTTTCATAGGTCTCAGATGATCTCTGATTTAATGATGTTCTTGGTGGTTGTAGGTAACTGTATAAGAATAATCTGTTAGTTATTTTCTATATCAGTGATCTTAAGAAGGGTGTAAGACCCTGCAGAAACTCACCCATTTGACTGGAAATCTCCCCTTCTGGGCAAGGGAAACAATCAAAGCAGCAGGCAGCCTCCCCCTCCAAAGGGTTCTTCCTGAATCCAGGACAGCAACTCTCACTGCATACTCCACTGGGAACCTAAGACAGCAATAGAATGGAATACCAACCTTTAAGAGGCACTGAGGTTTTAGGCAGATAAAGGAAGCTTATTTTCTATTTAATTCCTGCTTTGACAGCCACTCCAACAGGCTGCTATGTGGTTGTGTGGAGAGAAAGCTAAGCTTGGAGTCAGGAAGACCCAAATTCAAGTGTAGTATAACATATTAGCTGTGTGGTCCTGAGTGAGTATTAAACTGCTTCAGTTAACTACATTGTCAAATGGGATTAATATAGCACTTAGCTCATAGATTATTGGGAGGATAAAATGAAATAATATTTATAAGCCATTAGGTATGAAATGATGTTTAATAAATGTCTGTTCTCTTGCCCAGACCTTTATGCATATTTCTTCCTTGTTTTGTAAGCATTTACTAGCTGGTTTTGGAGAATCATATTTTTAAGTTTCCAATTAGTTTTTGATTTGCCTGCCCAGGTGCCCTTACTAATTATTATTTTTATTGCATTATGGTCTGAGAAGGTTACATTTATTATTTCTGCTCTTTTGCATTTGTTTACAATGTTTCTATGTCCTATTACATGGTCAATCTTTGTCAATGTACCATGTGCAGCTGAAAAGAAAGTGTATTCCTTTTTGTTCCTATTTATTTTTCTCCACATATCTATTAAATCTAATTATTCTAGGACGTCATTCATCTCTCTTACCTCTTTCTTATTTATTTTTTGGTTTGATTTATCTAGATCTGAAAGAGGGATATTTAGATCTCCCACTAATATGGTTTTACTATCTATTTCCTTCTTGAGCTCTGCCAGTTTCTCTATGAATCTGGTTGCTATACCATTTGGTGCATACATATTGAGCAATGTTATTTCCTCATTGTCTATACTGCCTTTAATCAGGAAGTAATGACCTTCCATATCTTTTTTAATCATATCTATTTACTTTGGCTTTGTCAGAAATCATAATAGCCACTCCTGCCTTCTTTTTCTCATTTGATGCCCAAAGGATTTTGCTCAAGCCCTTTACCTTATATTTGTGTATGTCCACTCGCCTCATATGTGTTTCTTGTAGACAACATATGGTAGGATTTGTTTTCTAATCCACTCTTCTTTTTGCTTCCTTTTTATGGGCGAGTTCATCCCATTCACATTCAGAGTTATAAATATAAGTTGTGTATTCGCCGATATTTTGGTATCCTCTCCTAGTTCTACCCCTTCTTCTTACACTATTTCCTTTTAAACCAGTGGTTTGCTTCATACCAGAAACCCTTGTCCCCTCTCTTGATTTACTACCCTTTTTACCCCCTCCCTTATTATTCCCCTCTACTTATTTTTAAGGTCTAGTTAATTCCCTTCCCCCTCTCCTACCCTCCCTTTTTTGACCTCCCCACTCCCCCGCTCCCCTTGGTTTATCCCTTCTGACTTTCTCAGAAGGGTTAGATAAGAGTTTTATGTCCCAATGGATAGTATAGCTACTCTTCCCTCTCAGAGTTAATTACACTGAGAGTAAAGTTTAACATTACCTCTTAATGCTCTCTTCCTCTCCTTCTTATAATAGTATTAATCTCTTCCCCTTCCCATGCCCTCTTTGTGTGTAATAGAATATCCTACTTTTCTTATTCATTCAAGTTACTCTTGGTGTCCTCTACTATTCACCTCCCTCTTTCCCACCCCCATATCATCTTAGACCATTTAGTATTCCAACCTCTCCCTATGAATAATTCTTCTAGTTACTATAACAGTGAATACTATAATAGTGAATAGAATTCCTTAAAGAGAATTATACATAACATTTCTCCACATAGGAATACCAATAATTAGATCATATTGAAGCCCTTAAAGAGGCAAATTTAAAAAATACGAGTTTTCTTTCTTTCCCCTCCGTTTCTTATTTACCTTTTTATGTTTCTCTTGATTTTTGTGGTTGGATATCGGACTTTTCATTTAGTCCTGGTCTTTTCTATGCAAATACTTGGAAATCTTCTATCTTGTTGAATGCCCAAACTTTCCCTTGGAAGAATATGGTTAGTTTTGATGGGTAGGTGATCCTTGGTTGTAAACCCAGTTCTCTTGCCTTTCTGAATATCATATTCCATGCCTTGCAGTCTTTTAGTGTGGAGGCTGCTAGATCCTGTGTTATTCTGATTGTTGCTTCTTGATATCTGAATTATCTCTTTCTGGCTTCCTGTAAAATTTTTTTTCTTTTACTTGGAAGCTCTTTAAATTGGCTATTATATTCCTGGGGGTTTCCTTTTCTGGGTCTAGTGTAAAGGGTGATTTATGGATCCTTTCAATGTCTATATTGCCCTCTTGTTGTAGAACTTCAGGGCAATTTTGCTGAATAATTTCTTTTAGTATGGAGTCCAAATTTCTATTAATTTCTGCTTTTTCAGGAAGACCAATGATTCTCAGATTGTCTCATCTAGACCTGTTTTTTGGTCTGTCACTTTCTCATTGAGATATTTCATGTTTCCTTCTATTTTATCAGTCTTTTGACTTTGTTTTATTTGTTCTTGCTGTCTTGAGAGATCATTAGCTTCTAATTGCTCAGTTTTAGGCTTTAGGGACTGGTTTTCAGCTATAATCTTTTGGTTTTCCTTTTCAATCTGGTCATTTCTGGTGTTCAATTTTCTTATCCATTTATTTGATTTCTGAGCCTCACTTTCCAATTGCAAAATTCTGCCTTTTAAACTGTTATTTTCTTGCCAGATTTTGGTTTCCAATTTGCTTACCATTTCTTTTGATTTTGGGCATCTTTCTCCAATTTGGTGTTTCTGTCTTCTAACCTGTTTATTTCCTCTTGAGCTATTTCCCACTTTTCTTGCCAAATCTCTTCCATCTTCCTCATCATCTCAGATTTGAACTCTTCAATAGCTTATGGCCAATTTTCATTATTTTGCAAAGGTTTGGACATGATTACTTGTTTGTTCTCCTCTGCTGTTTGCTCTTTTGTCTGTATTTTATCTGTGCAAAAGTTGTTGAGTGTTACAGATTTCTTCTTAATGATCTTTCTCTTTTGGGGTTCTTGTCTCTGGATTGCCATTGTTATCCCTCTGCCCTCTCAAGTTTATCCTCACATTCAGGGTCTGTCTGCACTCTTTAGGCTCCTGTGATCTCAGTTATTCTCAGGGTCAAGCCTCCTGGTGGTCCCCTTAGTTGTTCCTCTGCCCAAGACTCCTTTAACAGTCTCAGGGTGTTGCTTCCACAGTTGTGAACCCCTATTGCACTGGGTCCCCACTCAAGGTCCACTCCTGTGCTCGAGATCCCAGTCCTCCCCTGAGCTCAGGATTTGTGTCTGGGCTTGCATCCAGGCCCCCACTCATGCCTGAGCTCAGGGTCTGCACTCAAAATCCGAGCGCATTCTTTAGCCTCTTGAGGTCTTAAGTCTTGTTGCTCTCAGGAGCAAGCCCTCGTGACCCCAGGTGGCTACCAAGGACTTAATGCATGCCCCAGACTTGCTATAACTCTTGTGTGATGGCTTTGGCCCTGTAGGTGGTGTGGTGTGGGGGAGGTAGTTGCTCAGCTCGCATTTTAGTGAGAGCTGTTTCACCCCTTTATAGCATGGAAATGCCCCGATTCCACGTATGAGATGATTAGTATACCTTTTTCAAAAGGAACAAAACAAGTAAAATGGTATGGGGGGAAGAGGTAGCACTGAATATATGAAGAAAATATAGTATTAGTCAGAATCAAAATGATAGAAGGATGAAAAATAGTATGGCACAACAGTGTAAAACAAAACTCCACAAACAGATCCAGAAATGAATGATTCATAAAAGAACAAATTATTATGGATAAATTCAAGAAAAAGTCAGAGCCATTTTCCAGTCCAGATTTACATGAAGAAATGAACAGGGATGCCTATAGATATTAGGAAAAATGTCAAATTCTGCAGCAGGGAACAAGGAGCTCCTAAATTCATACCAAGACATCTTGATGGGAACAGATGCTTATTTGAGATACTGATCCATGGTGGAAAGGAAAGGGAATATGCACTAGTAAGGGTACATGGATAGGTAAATAAAAAACTGATTGAAAACTAAATAATATGATACTCCAAAATCAGTTAAAGAACAAATCATAGAAACATTTAAGAATTTCGTAGAAGAGAATTACAATGATAAGACATCCTACAAAAATCTGTGGCATGCAGCCAAAGCAGTACTAAGGGGGAAATTTATATCTTTGAGTGCATATATTAAAAAATTAGGGAGGGCAAAGATCAATAAATTGGGCATGCAGATCAAAAAAACTAGAAATCAAACAAATTAAAAATCCCCAGTTGAAAACAAATGTAGATATCATGAAAATTAAAGGAGAAATTAATAAAATTGAAAGTAAAAGAACTATTGAATTAATAAATAAGACCAGAAGCTGGTACTTTGAAAAAACAAATAAAATTGACCAAGTACTGGTCAATCTAATTAAAAAAAGGGAAGAAGAAAACCAAGTTAACAGTATCAAAGATGAAAAGGGAGACCTCACTTCTAATTAATAGGAAATTAAGGCAATCATTAAAAATATTTTGCCAAATTATGTGGTCATAAATATATCAATATCAGTGATATGGATGATTATTTACAAAAATATAAATTGCCTAGATTAACAGTAGAAGAAATAGGATACTTAAATAATGCCATATCAGAAAAAGAAATTGAACAAACCTTTAAAGTACTCCCTAAGAAAAAATCGGCGGGGCCTGATAGATTCAGAAATAAATTCTATCAAACATTCAAAGAACAACTAATCCCAATACTATACAAATTATTTGACATAATAAGCAAAGAAGGAGTTGTGCCAAATTACTTTTATGACACAAATATTGTACTGATCCCAAAGATAGGTGGATCAAAAACAGAGAAAGAAAACTACAGACCAATCTTTTTAATGAACATAGATGCAAAAATCTTAAACAGAATAGAATACTATGAAAAAGACTCTAGCAAGTGATCAAGAGTGTTATTTAGTATGATCAGGGGGGATTTATACTAGGAATGCAAGGATGGTTCAATATTAGGAAAACCATCCACAAAATTGACCATATCAACAAGCTAACACACAAAAATCACATGATTATCTCAATAGATGCTGAAAAAAATGTTTGACAAAATACAACACTGATTCCTATTGAAAATACTACACAGTATAGGAATAAAAGGGCCTTTCCTAAAAATAATAAACATTATATATAATAAACCATCAACAGTTGAGCATCATCTGCAATGGGGACAAAATAGAAGCATTCCCAATAAGATCAGGAGTGAAACAATGATGCCCATTATTACCTCTATTATTTAACATTGTACTAGAAACACTAGCAGTAGCAATTAGAGGAAAAAAAAAGAAATTGAATGTATTAAAGTAGGCAATGTGGAGACCAAGCTATCACACTTTGTAGATGATATGATGGTTTACTTAAAAAAATCCTAGAGAATCAACTAAAAAGCTAGTGCAAATAATCAATGACTTTAGCAAAGTTGCAGGGTACAAAATAAATGCACATAAATCATCAGCATTTCTATATATTTCCAACACATCTCAAGAGGAAGAGATAAAAAGATAAATATCATTTAAATCACTCTAGACAATATAAAAAACTTGGGAATCTATCTACCAAAACAAACACAGGAATTATACAAACAAGATTACAAAACACTTTCTAAACAATTAAAACTTGATTTAAACAATTGGAAAAACATCGATTGGTCAAGGTAGGACAAGATATCATAATAAAAATGATTATCCTACCCAAATTAATTTACTTATTTAGTGACATATCTATCAAACTACCAAGAAATTTTTTTTACTGAATTAGAAAAAACTATAACAAAGTTCATTTGGAAGAACAAAAGATCAAGAATATCAAGGGAAATAATGAAAAAAAAGTGAAGGAAGATGGTCTAGCAGTACCAGATATTAAACAATATTATAAAGGAGAAGTCATCACAACAATATGGTACTGGCTAAGAGACAGATGGAAGGATCAGTGCAATAGACTTGATCTCAGCAAGACAATTTATGATAAACCCAAAGAGCAGAGCTTTTGGGACAAAAATCCATTATGTGACAAAAACTGCTGGGAAAATTAGAAAACAATATGGGAGAGATTAGGTTTATATCAACATCTCATATCCTACACCAAGATATATTCAGAATGGGTGAATGAATTGAATATAATGAAGGAAAATATAAGTAAATTATGTGAACATAGAATAGTATACTTGTCAGATCTCTGGGAATATAAAGATTTAAAATGAAGTAAAAGTTAGAAAAAATTACAAAATGTACAATAAATAATTTTGATTGCATTACATTAAAAAGTTTTTGTACAAACAAAACCAATGCAACCAAAATTAGAAGGGAACCAGCAAATTGGGAAAGAATCTTCATCACAAAAAACTCTGACAAAGGTCCAATTACTCAAATTTAGAAGGAGCTAAATCAATTGAACAAAAAACAATCAAGCCCTTCCCCAATAGATAAATGGGCAAGGGACATGAATAGACAATTTTCAGATAAAGAAATCAAAACTATCAATAAGCACATGCGACAGTATTCTAAATCTCTGATAATTGGAGAAATGTAAATCAAAACAACTCTGAGGTACCACCTCACGCCTAGCAGATTGACTAAAATGACATCAGGGGAGATTAATGAATGTTGGAGGGTATGTGGCAAAATTGGGACATTAATGCATTGCTGGTGGAGTTGTGAACTGATCCAACCATTCTGGATGGCAGTCTGGAACTATGCCCAAAGTGCTTTAAAAGATTGTTTATTTTTTGACCCAGCCATAACACTGCTGCGTTTGTACCCCAAAGGGATCATAAGGAAAATGACATGTATAAAAATATTTATAGACACTCTTTTTGTAGTGGCAAAAAACTGGAAAAGGAGGGTATGCCCTTCAATTGGGGAATGGCTGAACAAATTGTTGTATCTTCTGGTGATGCAATACTATCATGCTCAAAGGCATAATGAAATGGAGGAATTCCATGTAAACTGGAATGACCTCCAGCAATTGATGCAGAGTAAAAGGAGTAGAACCAGGAGAACATTATAAACAGAGACTGATACAAGGTGGTAAAATCAAATGTAATGGACTTCTGTACTAGCAACAATGCAATGATCCGGGGCAATACCAAGGGACTTATGAAAAGGAATGCTATCTATATTCAGAGGAAGAACTATGGCAGTAGAAATACAAAAGAAAAACAACTGCTTGAACACATGTGTTGATGTAGACATGATTTGGGATGTAGACTCTAAACAACCACCCTGGTGCAACTATCAATAATATGGAAATAAGTCTTGATCCATGACTTGTAAAAACCATGTAAAACCAGTGGAAATGTGTGTTGGCTATGGGGAGTGTTGGAAAAATAAGAAATAAATAAAAAAGAAAGGGAGTAAATGCCCTCAGATAACATTGTGCAATAAGTACTGTTCTCAGCCCTTATATTATGGACTAAGAGAAGAGCAGGTTCTGTAATAGATAATAACATGGTGGCTCAGATTCTGAATTCAGAGTAGGGCCTTGGTTCCAGTTTCTATTTTAGTGTTTTTTCTGCAAAGGAATAACCAGGGCAGGAATCCATATAAAAGAAGCATGCAGTTCTGCCATTCTGAACCAGCAGATCTTCCCTAATGATTGACAGTGGCCAAGTCATTCAACTGTTGCTCAAATGTAAACTTAGGTTTGTATAATTAGGATTTGAACCCCAGAACTCTCTTTCGCACCTTTCCATGTTCCTTCTCATAAAACATTCTAAAATAGGGAAGTTATAAGTTTTTTGCAGCCCCTCCTCTCTCTCTCTTTTCCCCTGATTGGGCCTGGGAAAGCAGACTTTATGCCAGGCAGGAGTATATACATACATGGTCTTACTTTTTGTTAGATAATTACGTTTGAACTTCTATTTCTTTTAGTTTATTTTCTTTCTACTTCAAGTATTAATTAAAAATCTTATAAAATATAATACTTGGAGTTTTTGAATATCAATTTAAATCTTATAGGTTAAAAACATAAAAGGTTCATATGGGATAGTGAATTGGTAAGGGGAGAGATATCAGGTTTTCACCCAAATCAGAACATTTTAAAAACACTGAAATCTTCTTTCCACATCAAATTATTACTGAAATCCTGAAATAAAATTCAATACCATCTACTAAAGAGCAAAACAATTATATAAGAACTTCTATACAGAAGTGTTCAGAGAGTGATATACATGTCAGGAAATTCCAAAGTATGGAAATAGACAATCTCTTTCAAGTGTCTTTCAGGAAATAATTAGTAAATTCCTTTAATTTCTCTTTTACCATCTTGTTCTAGAATATCTGCAGAATTTTCCTTGATAATTACTTCAAAGATGATGGCTGGGATCTGTTTTTTTTAAATCATGGCTTTCAGGTTGTCCACTAATTTCTAAATTATCTCTCCTAGATCTATTTTTAAGGTCAGTTGTTTTTCCAATTGGGTATTTGAGAGTTTTGTTTATTTTTTCATTCCTTTGATTTTCTTTTACTGTTTTTAATATCTCCTGGAATCACTAGCTTCCACTTTCTTAATTCTATTTTTTAAAGAATTATTTAGTTCAGTGAACTTTCATATGTCTTTTTCCATTTGGCCAATTCTACTTTTTTTTTTAAAAAAGTTGTTTCTTTAGGGAATTTTTGTTCTTTTTCCATGTGGCTAATTGTGCTTTCTTAAGCAGTTCTTTTCTTTGGATTTTTGTGTCTCTTTTCTCATTTGGCCTATTTTTTAAGGGAGTAGCTTTGTCAGTATTTTTTGTGTCTCCTTCACTGAGCTTCCAACTATTTTTTTCTGATTTTCTTTTATCCCTCTCATTTCTTATTTCAATTTTTCCTCTGTCTCTCGTACTGAATTTTTGTAAAATTTTTGAGCTCTTCCAGAAATTATTATTGGGCCTAAGACCTATTCACATTTCTCTTTGAGACTTTGCATGTAGTAGTTTTGATTTTGTTCTTCTGATTTTCTGATTTTGCATTTTGATCTTTCTTGCCACTATAATAACTTTCTACAGTCAACTTCTTTGATTGTTATTGTTCTTTGCTTATTTTTTTCCAGAATTTTTCTCAACTTTTAACTTAAAAAAGTTTTAACATTGTGCTTTGTTCCTGGGGTAGAAGAGGCAGTGTAGAAAATGTCAGGTTCTTTTGTGCATAAGATTTCAGAGCTAGTTTTGGGGATCTTTAAGTTTTCAGTTTTTCTAAGGAGGCATGATTTAATTAGAAGTGTGTTTCCTACTCTTCTGGCCTATGTTTTAATGCATGAGCAACCAGAAGCACTCTTCTTTCATAGAAATGTGAACAGGATCCCTAATCCTTTTTAACCCCAAGGAGAGGTTTGTAGTGCTCTTACCTACCCTAGATCTGCCCTGAGGGGCTGTGATTCTTTACTGTAACAGAGATGTTCATATGGGCAATGGAACAGAATTTTCCTATAATCTCCTTCTGAGCAAACATTACAACCCCTTACTGTCTTTGGACTGAGAGCTCTGGAAACCATTGCTGCTAATTCAGCAACCTCAAAGACTCCTTTGGCTTTTTGGGGTGGGATGCCTGCCTCATGTTGCTTGTCTGTGCGCCACACTCACCCTAGTGTGACAATCTTTTTCTGATAAATTTCTAAGTTTCTCGGGTGGGAAAACTGTTTCACCCTGTCTATTCGTAGGTCCTACTTCTCCAGAATTCATTTTTAGGTATAATTTAAAGGGATAAACTGAAGATTAATTTAAAAGAAATCAGACAGGTCCATGCATTTTCTCCACCATCTACAAATTTCTTTTTGAGGTGACAAAGAGGGAGAATCTGAAATTATGGCAATAGTTTGAATAATGGCTGAAAAAATTGTGATATAGACACATATGTATTGTAAATATATAAATAAAACAAACATCTTTTAAAGAATAAGAAACTTTGAATAGTAGCACAATAACCAACCACAGATACATAGAGTTATTGTTGAAGCATACTACCCAATTTCTGTTAGAGATGTAAAGGACCAAGAATATAAAATAAGACATTATCATTTTTAATTATGGTTATTGAGGAACTTTTTCCTTTATTAGTTCATTCTCATTTGAGAAGAGGATAGAGTTAAAGTGAGACTGAGAGAAGGCTTGTTTTTGTTCTTTCAAAAAATTGTAGATATGTATATACTTGCATGTTTATATACTTTCTCTTTTTCTCTCTCATTCTCTCTTACCTTTTCAACAACTTAATAGTGTAATGGATAGAGTACCAGTTCTGGAATTAGGAAGATCTGAGTTCAAACTCAAGTTTGAACACTTATTAACTTGTCTCTTAACTCCTATTTTCCTCAGTCCCTCATTTGTTAATTGAGGATACATTGACTGAAGAAATGGCCAGGCACTCTAGTACTTTTGCCAAGAAATCTGAATAAGTGAATAACTGAACAATTGAACAACAACAATACTACCTAGGATGCTGATTGCCTGTGTGACCTTGAATAAATCATTGAACCTTCCTGAGCATCAGATTCCTCCTGTCTATAAGGGAGGATAATTGAATTGATGGCCCGTGAAAAATTTTTAATTTTCTTGATATTATTTTAAAAGTAGTCAGATTGTTAATGCTCATAAATCTGCATAATGTAGAATAAACCAAATAGGCTAAGTATTTTCTCCTTAATTAGAAGTATGAATTTAACATTTAAAATGTCTCTGACCTTTGAAGCCCACCAGCCCCACACTATGAAATCTTCAAAAATTGTGAAATTGTGACCAAGTAGAGCCTTGGGGATAAACTGTCCCACTCTCACCAGACTGTCAGTATAATTAGGAAAGACCACATAGTTCATAATGGCATATTGGGCCTCAGAATTTCTATTCTCATCCACAAACACTTGATCACCAGCAGTATTGTTAAATTGGGTGTTCTTCAGGAAGGAGTGGAGCTGAAAGAGAAAAGAAGTTCTCATCACTGGGTGGTGTCTGAGGGAAGGGCTTTCCTCCAAGTACAACCTCTAAGTTTTATGAGAGGTTCTAGATATCTTCTGTAGTTTTATTGAGTTGTGTAGCCTTATTTGGAGGTCTGATAAAACCTGATTTTTCATTGGAACCCATGGAAATGAACTTTTGGAACCCATGGTGTTGCTTACATCTCCCATGTTCACTGTTTTCATTTCATCCTTGACTCCTTATTATCTCTTATCTGTTTTATCTAACATAATGCCTTCTGTTGATTTTATCTTTGTAACATGGCTCAAATATTCTCCCTTTCTGTCTTCTGATACTGCCACAACCTTATTACTATACACTTTGGATATTTCAATATTTATAGCCTTTCAATATTTATAGGTTGTATGTGACACAAGACTCTCCTCATTCTATTAATCCTCCATTCAGTCACTAAAGTAATTTGTGTAGGAAAGAGTTATGTTTCTGGTGCCCTGATGATGAGTCCCAGTGCAGCCAGCAGCCAGCATCCTCAGTATCCCTGGCACATCCAGCATGAGCACCTACATTGCAACAGAAAAAACTAAGTCTCTGTCTCTGTCTCTGTTTCTGTCTCCATCTCTGTCTGTCTGTCTGTCTGTCTGTCTCTCCCTCCCTCCCTCCCTCCCCCTCCTTCTTCTCCTCCCTCTCTCCCTTTCTCTTTTATCTCTGTCTTTGTCTCTCTGTCTTTCTGTCTCTGTCTGTCTCTGTCTCTCTCTCCACCAGTCTCAGAACTAATTCTGTCTCAGGTCTTATTGCCTTCTCACCTGCTGACTTCATAGCTTTGACTCAGAGTGTTGGCTGCAGTGGGGGATTGGATTTTTACCTAGAGGTAGAAAGACTGAAATGTATCTCTCTCTTTTTCTTCATTACTAATTCATGCTTATAAATCTAGTAATAAGCCTGCAGATTAATTCCTATTTATTACCCTACTTATCAAATACACAGCCTATTTGAATATGTTGATTTTCTTCTTGGCTCCCTCATTAGATAACTGGTTCCTCAAGAGTAGTGATTCCCAAAATAGGTGCTACCACCCCCTGGTGAGTGATGCAGCAATCCAGGGAGGAGGTGATGGCCACAAGTTTTTTATATTACATTCTATTCTGAGTTCAATAAATAGTTTCATAATTTCCAGGGGACGCTAAGTAACATTTTTTTTTCTGGAAAGGGGGTGGTAGGTCAAAAAGTTTGGGAACCACTGAGCAAGAGCAAAGATTCTTTTTATCTCCAGTGATTAATGCAATGCCTAGAGCATAATGAGTTGTTACTAAGTAGTTATTGTCTGACTGAATACACACTATGATTTCCCCATACCAGGGATTTAATTATGGTGCTCAGAAACTGAAGAATGGGATCATTTTATTGATCAGTTTTTTTAATTTATCAATTTCATATTCCTCTTGTTATCTTGCTAAATAGGAAAAGAATCTTGGTGCTGGATTTACACAGTCAAGATCATCTTCAGATCTAAGAGAGCACTGAGGCATGGATGTCCCCATATATTCCTATTCACAGGGTAGAAAAGAATGTGTTGAGGCAGATGAATGGTTTTCTCAGCAGAACTGGATGTCAGGAAACTAAAGCCAAAGACATTCCTAACCAATGCGTATATATTTTTGTTTTCTATGGTAAGTAAGACCTCAGAGACTTCCTTTTCTGACTTGTACGTTACATAATTTCTTAAATAATACCTAATAACTAAAAATTCATCATCTAACCTCTACTTGAATCAATCATTCAACCAACATTTCTAAAGCACGTACTACAGGCAATAAACTATGTTAAGTGGGTGTCAGAAGCCCTGTAATAAGATGGATCTCACTTTCTTCAGGCTATTACTCTTTTCAATGTCCAATTGGATGATGGTCCTTTTTTGCACCTTCTCTTCACTTCTCCTATTTCTCCCCCTTTTCAAAATATAGAACACGTAGAATCCCTCTTCCACAAGCAAATCTTTCAAATTCTTAAACAAACCTACCATTTCCAATTCCTTTGAATGCTCTCTTTGTCAGGATAAACATTTCAAGACTTTTAAATTGATCATTATATGAAATGAAGAAAGAAGTTCCTCGCCTGGTAGACTTCCAGTAGACATTCTCGAGATTCAATTCCAAATATATGCTATCAACATCCTTCTTCAACTGAGGCTGACAGATTGAACACAAGTCTTCTCATATGGGAATATTTTTTTATTCAGGTTCCATCCTCCAATTAATATTATCCATGGTCCCCTTAGCTTTCATGACAATCACATCACATTTTTGCATCTTATTGACCTCATAGTCCACTTATACATTCCCAGATAGTTTTCAGAGTCGCTGTCCTCCAGTCTCATATCTCCAACATTCTTTGAGACATTTTAACCTGCATGGCTTTTAGACATCTTAAAATTAACATGTCCAAAGCATATCACATTAACTTTCACCCTAAGCTCTCCCCTACTACCTTCTTCATTATTGTAGAGGCCAACTCTATCCTCCAAGTCTCCAGACTTACAATCTTGTAATTAATTACCCTTAATATTCATTATTTCTCACTACCACCCCCATCCAAACTGTAGTCAAGGCCTATTCATTTGATTTTTGAGACAACTCTTCATCATGCCTCCTTTTCTTCTCTGATAAAGCTACCAATGTGGTATAGCCCATTATCGCCTATATCAAACATCTAGATTAATGCAATAGCCTCACCAAACTTCAGTGTTTCCATATTGTCTTCAGGATCAATCCAAAGCCTTTAATTAATGAGGTCCTTCCTACCTGTCCAATCTTTTCATACTTTTACTCTTCACGACAATGTTTGATGTATTTAAATTGGCTTCTGTTTTCCTTCCAACTACAAATTTCTTTCCTTGGCTCTAAGAATTTTGCCTGTGATGCATACTTGAAATGCTCTCCTTAATCATCTCCATTTATTAGATTCACTGATTTAAGTCTCAGCTACAATCCTATATTTTACAGGAAGCTTTTTCTAACCCTTCTTAATTCAAGTACCTTCCCTCTGTTCATTCTTTCCTATTTTTTCAACTTATCCTTTTTATACCTTATTTGTTCATATTTGTTTTCCTTTAGACTCTCACATACTAGAATTTGAGTTTCTTTTGGGTAGGAACAATTTCTCTCTCTCTCTCTCTCTCTCTCTCTCTCTCTCTCTCTCTCACACACACACACACACTTTTAGTATTCCCAGAATTTATAGCATGCTTGGCACTTAATAGTAAGTAATTAATATATGTTTACTGAATGATAGATTATTTTACCATGCCATTTCCTTCCTTTCTTTGTGAAAGTAGATCAATTATAAGTCTTTAAATATATTTCTTTTGAATTTCCTCCCTTTCAATTATTCATTCCAATGCTCCAAACTGTCAAGGTAGTTCTAGATCATTCATATGATCTCATTTTTAACATTTTTTTAAAGTTAAAGAACTCCAGATCTATAGAAACAAGGATAGTATTCTACATAAATAATAAAAGAAAAACCATATCTGATGGTGATGGAATATTGTTGTACTTTGAGGAATGAAGACCTGAAGGATTTCTATATGAACTGGAAAGATTTCCAGGAAATGTCGCAGAGTGTAAGGTGTAGAACCATGAGAACACTGTACACAGAGATTGATAAATTGTGTCCCAATCAAATGTAATGACTTTTCTACTAGTAGCAACACAATGATACAGGACAATTCAAGTAACTTATGAGAAAATATGCTAACCACATCCAGAGAAAGAACTGTGGCAGTAGAAATGTGGAAGAAAAATATATGATTGATCATGTGTTTCAAAGGGGATATGATTGGAATTTCAGCTCTAAAAGATCACTCTTTTGCAAATATGAATAATATTGATATAGGTTTTGAACAATGATATGTGTATCACTCAGTGGAATTTCTTGACAGCTTCAGAAGAGGAGAGAAAAGAGGGGAATGAGAGAATATGAATCATGTCACCATGGAAAAATATTCTAAATAAATAAAATTTAAAAAGCTAGAAATTAGTAGGGAATTGTGAGTTTAATATAGTCAACTGGTTCAAAAGATTGATTTTAAGAATATTGGAATTTATGGGTGATTGTAGTTTAGATTCCTTAAATTTCATCAGATTTGGGATCTTCCTGATCAGGAAACTCCTTTTATAAATGCAACCCCCCCACAGATGCCATAAGTGTTGAAAAATTATACCCTTTGAGGATAATATGGCATATATAAAGGTTGAGTGAATAGCCCAAGATTACATAGTATGTGTCCAACAGGTGAATTTGAAAACAGGTCTTCCTGACTGAGAGATGTACACTTTAACATTACCAAAAAACACTGCTTTTCTAGATCACATCTTAAAAAAGATTTACCTTTCATTTTAGAATCAACTCTACATATTGGTTCCAAGGCAAAAGAGCAGTAAGGGTTAGGTATTGGGGGCTAAATGTCTTGCCCAGTATCACAAAGCTAGTAAGTAGCTGAGACCATATTTGAACCAAGGACCTCTTGTATTTAGGTGTGGCTGTCATTCCAATGAGTCACCTAGCTACTTCTGATCAGATAAAAATGAGGTATATTTATAAAAATGGAATGGACATGAATAAAATTAGTAAAAGTATACTTGCCTTGCCATCTGGAGATTTAATGAAGTGGACTCTGAAATGAAAGGGATAGATGTGGCAGAAAACTGACTGTGTGTATTGAACATGAGAGATACCCAGAAATTCAAGGATATTTTACTGAATGAGAGATAGATATCCTATAAAGGAAAATATTTGAAACATCACAGTGATATTCTTCAAAGGACTGAATGAATGTCATATAGAAGAATTATTGCATTATATTTCCGTGGTCCAGAAGACAATGGGAAGCAATGGCTGAAAGATAGAGAGAAACTCCTCTTGGGCCCCATTTCACATGCTTATAGTACCTTCTGTTGGATAGGCTGAGGCTGGTGGATCATTAAGTTCAAGACTTATTAGCTATGGCAGGGATAAAGTTGATTGGATATTTGATCTAATTCTCTCAACAATATGGTAACACCCTAAGAGTAGAGGGTTACCAGGCTACCTAATGTTGAGTAGCCTAGATCAGCGAAAAAGAGTAGGTTAAAGCTATGAAGAGAATCAGTATTGGGATCAACTTTTGAGTGACCATTACATGTCTACTCCTGGCTATATAGTTTCAAGAATAAGATGAATAAATAAAAATTGAGTTTGGTTTTTATAAAGATTGTACAGTAGTTTCTATAGTTCCTCCCACAGAGAATAAGGATTGTGTTACTGTATTTTAAAAGGGAATAAGATCATAGAAGATTAGCTTCCACATGGAAAAGTAAAACTGTCAATATGATAGAGATTGTGTGAGGCACAGAAGGAATATGATAACTGCTTTCTTGAGAGACTGAGTAACTTATTTGTCATTACAAATGTAAAGAGTATTTTGGAAGACCTGAGTTTACAACAGACTCTAAAGATATCCTGAGGAAAATTTTAAGGCACATTGACCCACAAACACAAACACACATAAAGAAAGAGAGGGATGGAGGTAAGAAGGGAAGGAGAGAGAGCAAGAGAGAGAAAGAGAGACAGAGAGAATTTACTGGAGGGTGTGTTTATTTCCTATTTGTCAAAAATCAAAGATTTCATTAATGGTCAGAGGTAATTACAACTAGAATATTTATCATCTCACAGGCATGTTACTCATATATGGTTTTTTATATACTTTGTTATACTCAATTAAATGTGCGCCCACTAGAAATTTGTGTTTTTAAAAGGCTGATTATGAAAAAGGTCATAAAATATTTATATGAAAAGAAGTTTCTCTAGTTTATACATAAACTGGGATTAAGGTCCAGACTGAATTGATTGATTAATAAGAAATTGAGAATCCCTGATAAATTATAAGAAAATATCATAATAAATCCTAGATTGCTTTAAATCTCACAATGAGAAATAATGAGAAAATGACTTAGTAGCACGTAGAGAGGTTATGAGGACTGGTCATTGATTTGGTTTTCAAACAGTGTAGAACATTTTACTACCTAACCATAGTCCAATGAAGAATAGTGTCTTAAAGATTACAGCAGATACAAAATGGTATAAGATATCTTTGAAGGTAGTAGGTCACCCAATACTAGATGTTTTAGAAAAATGATTTAGTGCACTAGCAAAGTTATTGAAAAGGGTATTTCTGTCCATAAACATGTGAGTTTTAGATTGTACCCAAAGTCTTTGCCAACTCCAAGACTCTGTGAAAGAAACAATTATAAGTTTCACATGAATACTGAAGAGAATGGGCAATTAAGAATAAAGAAAATATAATCACAGAGTTTGAGAGCTGGATTGGAATTTGTTACCCAACTTGTCCCACCAATACCCCAAATGCATCCTCACTACACCGTAGCTAAAATGTTCCTACCTATTCAGTAATACCTGCCATGAATGAAGTCTTAAATATTCTTCACCTCCAATTGCTCTTTCAGCTGACTTTTTCATAAAAATTTCATGGAGAGCCCAAGCCACAGCATAGATGGCATTGTAGATGGTATAACTCAAGCCAGACATGGTCATATCAAAATAGTTCAGAGGCAAAGTCTCTAAAGAGGCATTTGGTGAACATATCTCTTGCTCTGGGTTTCCTTGTTGATCTGAGCATGCAAAAGCTGAGAGCCAGAATCCCTTAAGTAAAATATCATCTGAGTATTTAGAAGGTATGATTGTCCTAAGAAAAGTCTTAAACCCAGGAACTTCAGTGTTTAAATGTGAAAATGTGAGAGCTCCATGGAAATTATAACTATAATGAAAAATGGGTCTCATGGTAATGTCCCAGTGAGATGTGGCAATCCATACTTTCTGTGTAGTGAAAACAGGCATTTGTGAATGTCTCAGAATCATTAATGAATCAGTATCTCCATGAACGACAATCACAATGGTTGCTGAGATTGCAATCCTGGGCATGAAGTCTTCATGTGATTCCATATGTCTTCTCTCACTGACAGGGATTTTTTCTGTGAATGACATGCAGACTCCATTCTTTAACATTTCTTCTCTCATTTCCCAGTGGAATTTCTCACCTCTCATGTCATCTGTAATAACCAGTCCTATCCAGTTCCATTTAAAATATACTATTAAGTGAACAACACCTTGGTGAAGAGAAGACTCTTTGGGGGCCATCTGATAGAGAGAAGGAAACTGGATCTTGTCACTAAGAATGGAATCAAATGGACCATAGCTGATCTATGTAAGAAAAAAAAATGGATCAGTTCAAACTTGGTAAAGCTGAGAGAATTGAAGTGGGATACAAATTCAGAAATGGGCATTTTTTTGTTGAAAAGAAAAATTATTTAGATTTACGTATAAACTTTGTTATAAGTGGCATTTTAATCTCTAAAAATCTTGATATTTTTCTCTCTCCCTGAGTTCTGAAATAGATAAAGATTTCATGAATATAGACATCTGAGATACTGGCATCTTGTCTTCGCTATGCTTTCCAAAAGGATCAGAGTCAATTCTTATTTCTTTGTTTTTTTCATTATCTCCACAGTACATTTCCAGATTGAATCTTTTACATATAATTGAGGATGGGGAAGTGGTTTTCTTTTTTGATAAAAGAAAAAGACATAAAGGATACTGTTTTTAATTTTGGGCAAAAGGCACTTCATCTATACAGATTTTATTTAGTTTAGATGTATTTCAAATAAGAACATCTAATCATTTTCTTCTT
>NC_058130.1:722975249-722990601 GCF_016433145.1 Gracilinanus agilis | reverse complement strand
ATTATGGGACAAATGGTTGTGTTTTACTTTTATATCACTCAACCATAGGATTTACTTAGAGTATAACAAAGGCATGTAATTAAATAGCAATGTAAATAAAGTAACAGTAGAAAATTACACATACACATACATGCACCTTGAACTGGTTTTCCCCCATAAATACATTCATGGTGAGTGAAAAGAATGGACTTTTAGAGAAATTATGCCTGGTGCATCCAAGACCAGGTAAGTGGCGCGATGTTGAGCCTAAAGTTAGGAAGATTCATCTTCCTGAGTTCAAATCTGACTTCAGACACTTAACTCTGTTTGCCTCAATTTCCTCACCTGAAAAATAAAGGGGGGGGGGGCAAGAAAACCCCAAAGGACTTTGCTACTAGTAGCAAAGCAACAAGCCAGGACACTCCTGAAGGACTTATGGGAAAGAATACTAACCACATTGAAAGAAAGAACTATGGGAGTAGAAATGCAAAAGAAAAACATGACATCACTTATCACATGTATATATGGGTATGAGCTTCAAAAGATCGCTCTATAGCAAAAACGAATAATATGGAAATAGGTATCAAGTGATAACATTTGTACAACCAAGTGGAATTGCTTGTCGGCTCTGGGAGGGGGGAGGAAAGAAGGGAGGGAAAGAAAATGAATCATGTAAGCATGGAAAAAAATATTTAAAAAAAATTAAAATAAAAAAAGAAAATCCTAAAGGGTTTTGGTTTTATATGAGTATTCTCTTACAACAAAGACCAATATGGAAGTAGGTTTTGCATGATAATACATGTATAAAACAGATCAAATTGCTTACCATCTCTGAGAGTGGGGAGGAAAGGAAGGCAGGGAGACAACTTGAATCTTATAATTTCAGAAAATGTATATTAAAAACTTATCACATGTAATTGGGAAAATACAATTTTTTTAAAAAATCCAAGTTAGTTGGTGAGTTCCCTATGCATCCACACTGCTCTCTTTAGAAACCTCCCCTTCTTATTCCTCATTAAAATTACTTTCCTTTGTATCTTCAAATTTTCATTCTTGAGAGTTACCCAGCCTTCTGGGGGCAGGGGTGACTTCCTCTGTGTTTTAATTTATGGGATCCTACTTCCCTCTCCTCTGAACTCTATGAAGTCTGCTCTCCCAAAATCTTGGACGGATATCCATGAACCCTATTCTGGCTTGCCTCACACTAGAAGGGAGTAATCACTTCCCTCAAGGTTCTCATCACTTCCACTCCAAGCGACCAGTTTCTTCCTATTAGTGAGCTTCAGATCTAGGATATAATTTCCCTTCTTTGGTTCTTTAACTTTTAAAAGAGGAAATTGTACTTCTCTTAGTTGGAGAGAGCTCCAGAGAAGCTTGGATAATTAAAGTGCCCCATCACTAGGATTGCTTGATTTGGTGCTAGACTTGAGATCTGTCTCCTGAACTTCTGGGTTCAAATCCAAACCCCACCATTAACCAGCTGTGTGACCAAATACTTCCCTGAGAAGGACTGAACTTCTCAAAGTTTCAGTTTCCTCATCTGTAAAATGGGGCTAACATTCCCCACTGGGTTGTTGGGATGAAGTATTTTGTAGTCTTTGATGGGATGTGTGGATGGAGCTCCATCCACTAACTACCCCACACCAGCTCACATTTCTGTAATGACAATGATGGTGACTTACCACATGCTCCCTGAAGCATCCCTTTCCCCAAAAGCACTGTATGAGCCATCTTGGCGCTTGTAAGTCAGCTGGCGCTGATACCCTGAGAAACACAAAGATAAGATTCTGTTGTATACAAGTGGCAACTCAGTTATCCCTGGGAACAGAGAACCTACAAATCTCTTTGGCACTGGCAGTTCACCCCTTCCTTTACTGGGGCTGCGAACACACCACTAATAAAATATTCATAGATGAGATGGTTCTCTGTGGAATATCAGAATTTTAAAATCAGAAGGAGCTTTAGAGATCATGTCATCTAATTCTCTGCCCCTGTGAATTTCTTCTACTATAAATCTAGTGATGGGCAATTCACTACTTCCTGAGAGAGCTTATTCTACTGTGTTTCAGTTAAAGAGTTTTCATAGTGTCATATGTCTACAGCTAGAAGGGACCTCAGAAGCCAGCTAGCCCAATGCCCTTCATTTTACAATTTGAGGAAACTGAGGCTCACTAAGGTTAAATAACTTGTTCAAAGTCACATAGGAAAATAACCATCAGTGGTGGGATTTGAACCCATATCCTTTAGAACCAACTCTTCCCACACTTTCCTTTTGGAGCTAAAAATCAGCTTTCCTGTCACTTCTACCCATCACTTCCAGCTTTTTTGCCTGTCTTCTGAGACCATACAGCACAAGCTTAATCTTTCTTTCCCATGGCAGCTCTTTGAATGCCCTAAAATTTGTTCTCACTCAATCTTCTCTTCTTCAGGCTAAATATCTCCAGTTACTTAAACCAGGCTTCTGGTCTCACCATTCTGGTCATCTTCTTCTGAGTTTTCTCTAGCTTGTTGATATCCCTCCTAAAAATGAGATACCCAGAACGCGATATAAACATTCCAGATGGGGCTCTAACTGAGAGAGTGTAAATAAGATTACCTCCAAACCTAACCATAACACCCTTTTGCCATCCCCTCAAAAAAAAAAAGAGTTGAAATATTCTTTACTCTTGAAGCAAGGCTGATAGATTGGGCTGCCCAGAACAATCTTATTCACCCTCAATTTCCATTCAAATAACCCTGAATTTAGGCTAAGAATAAATACAAATACTTCCTTTTTAGCCTACTAGTCGTATATTGCTCATTTCCAACATTTGGACTCCCTCTGCCTCCAATGAACAGTTAAATTATCTGCATAGCAAACCTTAATGCCAAACACAAACAAGCTACATCATTCCGATGGTATTCTTGGGTGAAATCGGCAAGAGGAAAACAAACACATCAAAGGAACCAATCAGCCAATTTTCTATAATGAACCATTTTTGCTATTGGTGACAGAAAACCTCCTCCTTTTAGTTCTTAACCCCTTAATTCTCAAAGTACCAAGAAAACAGCAGAAATAGCGATGAGGCAGACACCTGCAAGGTGGTGCTTCCAGGATGGGCTGGAGAGTAAGCAGGTGGAGCTGACTGGCACTTCTGCTGTCTCTACCTTCAGCCCACTTCCCTCAGAGGAAGGCGGGCTTTTTCTCTCAAACCCAACTGTTCCAAGACAATTAAGGGCTCATCTCTCCTCCTCCAGTTGGCCAGTTCCCACTTCATAAGAGAAATAAAAATTGCTAGCATTTATATAGCACCTACTATCTGCCAGGTCCTGTGCCAAGCACTTTACAATGATCATCTCATTTGATCCTTACAACAACCTTGGGACGTGTTACTGATGAGGAGATGGACGTATCCTCTTTGCCTTGGGAAACTGTAGGAATGCCTCTGTAGGGCAGCTAGGTGGCCAGTGCCGGGCTTGAGGAAGACATCTTTGTGGGTTCAAATCTAGCCTCAGACGCTTCCGACCTATGTGACCCTGGCCAAGTCCTGAACTGAAAAATGGGCTGGAGAAGGAAATGGCAAACCACTCCAGTAGTCTTTGTTAAGGAAACCCCAAATGGGGTTGCAAAGAGTCAGATATAACTAAAAGGAGTTAACAACAAGAAAGCTTCGGTAACAGATTGGGCCAATGAGGGCTCAGTGCTAGGAGCATGTATGGTTGTTGAGCTTCTGGAAGAACCTGATCATGTGGAAGAGAAAGGGCTGCTCTCCATTGCAGAGCACAGACAGATATTCCATGTTTCTGGTAGGCTGACCATATGGTGAAGAAATGGACTTTTGGTTGGCCAATGGGCTGGTACTGGGTATGTATCCAAAAGGCAGTAAATGGCCAAAGTCTGCCTCTGTCTGTCTGTCTGTCTGTCTATGTTTCTCCTCCTCCTTCTTCTTCTTTTCTCTCTCTCTCACTCCACTCCTCCTCCTTCTCTCTATCTGTCTCTGTCTCCCCCTCCCCTCTCCCTCCTTTTCTCTCTCTCTGTGTCTCTGTCTTTTTCCCTTTCTCTCTCTCTCTCTCTCCCTCTCTCCTTTTCTCTGTCTCTGTCTTTCTCTGTTTCTGTCTGTTTGTCTGCCTGTCTGTCTCCCTCTCTCCTCCTACTCTAATCAGGGAGAGAGGAAGGAAGATGGCCCCAGCAACCTACTCTTCCCATGTGGGTTGACATTAAGCCAGGAGACTACCCAAGAGCAATTAATGTTTTTCCAATTATTTAGACCTGTTTTTAATTGTGTGGAAAGTGTTTTGTAGTTGTGTTCATATAATTCCTGTGTTTGTCTTGGCAAATAGATTCCTAAATATTTTATATTGTCTAGGGCAGTGATGGGCAAACTACAGCCTATGGGCCAGATGAGGCCCCCTGAAATGTTCTATCCCTCCAGGCGACATTATCCCTAATCTGACGAATACAACGAGTAGGATACAATACAATGAAACTTCGTAACAGTTGCCTTAGAAACAGACTGACAGATGAACATTTCCTCTCCTTTGGCCCCTTCTTTAAAAAGTTTGCCCATCACTGCTCTAGAGTGATTTTAAATGGAGTTTCTCTGAGAAAAAGATTTTTTGATGCAGTGGGCTTTTTTGGAGAAAGATCACCCCCCTACCTGTTTTGGTCCCCCAAACCTAAAGGAGCAGGTTAGGAGACACTTCTGACTTAGAGGAAGTAAGTGACTTGGATGTTGCCACAACACATCTCCCCTTTCCCAATTCCCACTCTAACAGTGATTCTAACTGTGTAAATCTGATGAGAATGGGTGTTGTCTGTTCAACAACATCCAAATATTCCTGCCTTCCAGGAGGAATTTATGGGCTGTCTGATTGCTTTATGTGTTTTCTGCATGTGTTTATAAGCTCCTGGGATCCCTCTGAACAATTCAGTATTTTCTGTATTTATTGATGGGCTCCTTCAATTAATTATATTTGTTAAGTGCCTAATATGTGCTAGGTGTTGGGTAGACCCTCACAAAGAAGGATATCATTCCTTCTCTTTGGGAGCCTACATTCTAACAGGGAGGCAAGTACCTATATGAGGGGCACCTAGGTGGCTTAGGTAGGAATATGGGGTCTAATAGAGTCTAGGAACTAAAAATCATTCCTTATCAGGGGAATTCCTCTCTGTCTACCTCTGTCTCTGTCTCTCTGTCTCTCTCTGTTTCTCTCTTCTCACATGCACACATACACTCTCCTTTTGGACTGATGAGGCAAGCATATGTTTATGTCTCCATGTAAATATTCTCTGTTGTATGCTGCATGTATGGTTTAGTATCTAAACAAGGAAAAGGCAAATGGGAAATCCACAGGAGAATGGATAGATCTGCATGTTTTTATACAGCCCACAGTGCCTTTTGTGACTACTGCCCATCCTTCCAAGTCCCAGTTGGCCAATTGTTTGGGAGGCAGCCCCAACCATTGTAAATCAATCAGGTGTTCTCTGACTTTTCAACAAAGTGATGGTGGGAATGGCCATGTGCTCCATGGGAGGTGCCCTACCGATGCCTCTAAATAAAAACCCATCATCCTATAGTCAAGCTGAGTGAGGACCTTATCAAACTGTTTAAATAGAACTGATCAAACCTGCCCCCTCACACTTATATAATATCTTTATGAGAATCAACTTCATGGATATCAAGGACATCTTGATTAAAATATGAAAAGAGAAATGAAAAACATTCAGAAATTATTTCCTATAAAATACATGTACAAAAATATTTATTAGCTGTTTTCTTTGTGGTAGCAAAAAATTGGAAAATGAGGGTATGTCCTTCAATTGGGGAATGGCTGAACAAATTGTGGTATCTGTTGGTGATGGAATACTATTGTGCTGAAAGGAATAATAAACTGGAGGGATTCCATGTGAACTGGAATGACCTCCAGGAATTGGTGCAGAGTAAAAGAAGCAGAGCCAGGAGAACATTGTACACAGAGATGGATACACTATGGCACAATCGAACGTAATGGACTTCTCTACTAGCAGCAATGCCATGATCCAAGACATTTCTGAGGGACTTAAGAGAAAGAGCACTATCCGCATCCAGAGAAAGAACTGTGGGAGCAGAAACACAGAAGACAGACAACTGCTTGATCACATGGTTTGATGGTGATACGATGGGGATGTAGACTCTAAACGATCACCCTAATGCAAATATTAATAATATGGAAATAGGTCTTGATCAATGACACGTGTAAAACCCAATGGAATTGCACATTGGCTACAGGAGGGGGGAGGGAGGAGTGGAGGGAAAGAACATGAATCATGAAACCATGGAAAAACATTCTAAATTAATTAATTAAATTTAAAAAATTATTTCCTATAGCACAGCACATCCTAACAGACCCACAAATGACCAAAAAATCTTGCCATATATTATTACTTGATTGCAAAAAAGCACCTCACTTGATAGAGCAGAATGGTCTAGAGCAGCATTGGCAAACATTTTTGAGTTCAGGTGCCCAAAGTGAAACTTAAAGCTGCCTGTGAGCTCCCAGCATAACCCCAGATAGTGGAGGGAGGAAGTGCTCACTTTGGGTGGCTGGAGAGAGGGGTGGGGGTACAAAAACTGTTCTCAGGTGCTATAGAGAGAAGGAACAAAGCAGCCCTCTCTGTGCCAACCCAACACCCATGCCACAGCTTTGCCAACACAGCTCTAGAGCATTTTGAGGCTTTTTTCTCACAAATCTCTCATGCAGATGTTAAAATCATATTATATTCCTTAATAAATGCCAGCAGAGTGATGATTCTGTTTAATGACCTTCTGATATTATCATCAAATGAATGTTTAAATTGAACTAAAATGAATAAAACAAGATGCATGCTTGCTACAGGAGTCTTATGCAAGGTTCAAATGGAATAGAGACTCCCTAGAGACAAAAATATATTCCAAATGATACTGTGATGATGACAGAACTTCCTCAATGGAATCTGTGCTTATTTTAAAGAGATAAGTTAAACAATTCACTCAGGAAAAAGAAATGAGTCAATGATCTTGAGCAGGTCACAACCTCTGGAGCATCAATTTTCTCACCCCTAAAATGAGAGAATTGGACTCAATGATCTCTGAGGTCCCCTGCCTATTTTTTTAAAACCCTTACCTTCTATCTTAGAATCAATACTGTATATTGGTTCCAAGGCAGAAGAGTGGTGAGGGTTAGGCATTGAGGACTAAGTGACTTGCCCAGGATCACACAGCTAGGAAGTGTCTGAGGCTAGATTTGAACCCAGGATCTCTAGTCTCCAGGCCTGGCTCTCAATCCACTGAACTAACTAGCTGGCTTTTAACATCATCATTCAATTGAAATTGCTCTCTCCAAAGTTATCAATGATCACCAAATCTGTAGCCTTTGACAGTGTCTATTGCCCTCTTCTACTTGATACTCTCTTTTCTCCAGGTTTTCATGGTGCCACTCTCCCCTATTCTCCTCCTACATATTTGACCATTCCTTCTCAGTCTGCTTGGCTGGATCTTCATCTAGGTCACAGCTCTGGGTGTCCCACAAGACTCTGTCCTGAGCTTCCTTCTCTCCTCTTTCTTTTCTTTTCTCTTTTACTTGGTACCTCATAAATTCCAAGGGTTTCAACTCTCATCTCTATGCAGAGGATTTTCAGGTTTATCTGTCTGACTCTAATGTCTTCCCTGAGTTCCAGTTCCACCATCTCCAAATGCCCATTAGATATCTCAAACTGTGCATCTTATAGACATCTTAAACTCAACATATCCAAAAACATCTTTCTCCCCACATCCTCTCCTCTTCTTAACTTTCCTGTTATTGTCAAAAGGCACAACCATCCTTGAAATCCTTCAATCTCAAAACCTAGGTGTCATCCTTGACCTCTTATTCTCTCTCACCCTTCCATAGTCAATCAGTTGCTAAGTCCTATAGTTTCAACCTTCACCCACTATTTCTTATATATGTACCCTCATCTCCTCTGATGCTGCAGTCTATATAAATCCTAGCTATTGCTGTTGTTATCGATTTGCCCCCAGAACCTCAGCACAGTCCCTGGCACATAGTAGGCTCAATGACTTGCTGTTCTGGCTGCTCAGGTCTCTTCTAGGTCTACAATTTTGGGTTCTATGATTCTCTGAAAGGTTTGAACTAGATGCTCTCTAAGGTTGTTTCTAGGTTGGACACGGATTGTTTTATTTGTAATTAAGAGTTACTTAATGATATATTATTGAGCATCTCTGCAATGAGGACTTTTTAGTTTCTGGATGAAGAGGAGGAAGTAGTGTAGAGTAAGCAAGGAAAAAATGAAAATAGGAGAAGGTAAAAAACAGAATTTTAAAAAAGAAATCCAACAGAGCATGCTTAGCCTCCATTACCATGGTTCATGTAAAAAATGAAAGATGCAGTTTTAGTGGTAGTGAATTTCATCATTGCTTCTTTCAGCAGAAGACAGATGGTCTTTTGTGAAGGATTTATGTCATAGAGGGAATTATTCTTTTGAGTAACAATAATAATAATTAATATTCACATAGCACTTAAAAATTTACAAAGCATTTTTCTTCTTAATAGTCCCATGAATTTGGTAGTGCAAATGCTTTTATGCTAGTTTTACAGATGAGGAAATTAAGTCTTAGGTAGGATAAATAACTTGCTCAGTGTCACACAGTAAATATTAGAGTCAGATCGTCAGACCATTCTGATTCTATCAGTGTTCATCCCATGATACCATGGCAGATTACAAGATCTTTTTAAATTTGGAAGACTTTTTGATCCTGTAAGTCTATAACTCTACCCTGCTAAAAACTCAAATCATGGAAAGCCAGAGGGATTTTGGCAAGGAAAATAAAACACCAGAGATTTCTGTTTATCCAAACACAGACAAATCCTTGTATTCATCCAACTTTGAGAAGGATTGGTCTCTACAGCTTCTATCTCAAACTTGGGTCAGGTAACTTGTAAACACTATTTGCTTTGATTTCTTTTAACGCTAGACTTCACTGGGCAAGATGACAAGGCCAGGCCAGAGGGTTTGATCACTCTCCAGCAAACTCTTCTAAAATCAGCTTATGCCAACCAAATTCTGGTCTCCAAATCACAAGATCTCAGAGTTGGAAGGGAACTTAGAAGCCATCTAGTCCAATCAACACTGGACCAAGAATTTTCAGTATATTACTAATAAGAAGTCTCCCAGTCTTCTCATGTGGTCTTCTAATGAAAGGGAACCCTCTGTTTCCCAAGACAGTCCATATCACTTTTAGAAAACTTTCATTGTGAGAAAGTTTTTCCTTACATTAAAATAAAAACCTGCCTCTTTGCAAGTTCCCCGTCTTGCTTTTAGTTTTGCCCTTTGGGGTCAAGCAGAACAAAGTTAATTCCTCCTCTACAAGACAGCCCTTCAAATATTTAAAAGCAGCATTCACACACCTTATCCTTCATTTAGACCCTAGTCTTCTCCACTCCTGCTAAGCCTGGTCAAGGGACAAAAGCAGATCTGTGAATACTAAACTTCTAGCCAACAAAAGGGATGGGACATCCGGCCAAGAAATGGGAAGTTTTGTGTGAGAAGGAAAGAGGGAGGTAGCACCTCCTCCTGCTGAAGCTGTGTATTATGAGGGCTAGATGTATCCAGGGATGGTTTTTTTTATATCTCTAAGTATGCTGGTTGTGTGTTTTGAGTGTTCCCTAGGGAAGTCTTTGGTGCTCAGTGGTACCACTGATCTGCCCCAAGTCCAATACTCAGAGACTACTGGGGAGGGGGCCATCGACTGTGCCACGAGGCCATCTTAATAACAGATTCTGTTATTCTTCCTTAAGGCATATCTGTGTCCAGGATTGCTGGACATGGACAGCTTCTGCAGAATGGCTTAGAAATCTTTTTTTTTAGACCCTTAACTTCTGTATACTGGCTCATAGGTGGAAGAGTGGTAAGGGTGGGCAATGGGGGTCAAGTGACCTGCCCAGGGTCACGTAGCTGGAAAGTGTCTGAGGCTGGATTTGAACCTAGGACCTCCTGTCTCTAGGCCTGACACCCAGCTGCCCCCTTAGAAATCTTTTAAAAGAATGGCATAGGGCATTTGGGAACCCAGACACACTTGAGAAAGTGCGATCTCTCTCTCTCTCTCTCTCTCAGTGATAACTATTATTACTAATTTGGATCCTCTTTCAAATGCCCCCTCCATCCCCACTAAGTGACTTCTTCCTTTAAGATCATTCAACTGCCTCTCCCTCTAACTAGCTTGATGGAGGACAGATCTGACAAGGTTAATAATACTTACTGATCAAACGCCTTCCCTTCTCCATCGTTCTTGATTTATCCCTTTTCTAACGCACCAGATATTACTTTCCTTGGATCTGTTACAGTGTGGACTGAATTTTGCTTCACCTCCATTGCCTGCTCTCCTTTGCAAAACTCAGTCCACACTGTTACAGATCCTAAAACTGTTGAATGAAGTCGAAGCATGTGTTTTGTGTGGAAAAGCTGTCCCAGGGAGAAGCAAATGGAAAGTGAGACTACATGGTGCGGGCACTAAAGACCACCTTCGATGCAGCAGAATACCTTGTACTAAGTAGTCTGTAGCTTCACTCTCCACCTCGGGGCTGAGCTGTCTGGTTTTCTGAAGGTATTTTAGGACGAAAACATTGGGAGCAAAATGGATCATGTTTTGCTCTCCACAGCCAAAGGGTAGTCGCAGGAGCTTATCAAGATGATTCAGAGTTGGACCCATTACATCTCCTAACAGAAACAAGAAAGAATCAGGATTTAAGCACGCACCTTTTGTCAGGCTTCCTTTGCCCAGAAAGTCTTTCTACCCTCTTTTGTGCCTATAATGATCCTAATCATAGCTCAAGGCACAACTCTACCACTTCCTCTAAGAAGTACTCCTTGATCTTTTCCACTGCACTGAATACTTCCTTCCCCTCAATAGCCCCAACAACATTTGGCTGACAACTTCTTTATGTACTTCTTATTTTTTTAAACCCTTTCCTTCCATCTTGTAGGCAATACTGTGTATTGGCTCCAAGGCAGAAGAGTGGTAAGAGTAGGCAATGGGAGTCAAGTGACTTGCCCAGGGTCACACAGCTGGGAAGTGTCTGAGGCCAGATTTGAACCTAGGACCTCCTGTCTCTAGGCCTGGTTCTCCATCCACTGAGCCACCCAGCTGCCCTCTTTATGCACTTATCATATCCTTCTTTGTACTAAAGTCATGCATAAAAGCACATCCCACTTAATGCCTCTGTATGCTCCATGAAACACAATGTTGGGTGAAACAGCATTAAAGGGGGATGTGCAAAACATTTCAGTAGAGCTTTCTGTTGTGGTGAATGATGTTTGAGTTTTGAGGGGTCAAGACCCATGATTTTACTTGGGTAGGGAACTCCCAGAAAGCAAACTCCCTCTCTCTATGCAGACTGGCATCTTCTCTGCGTCTCAGAGCCTTAGCAAGTTTCCTGAGCAACGGAGAAGTTAGGGGATGTGTCTGGGGTGGGTGAGAGGTCCTGGACTAGCTCTCTTCCTGGTCATACTCGTTATAGTGGATTAATGGTTAAAACTGTGAGATGAAACTGGTTAGGACAATGCTACGAGGTATATGCTTATATTAGGCCACTGTGTTTGCCTATTTGAATGTTAGCTCCTGTCAGGGAAGGGAGGATTTTTGTTTTGTTTTTAGGCCCTCAGTGCTATTCAAGGAATAAAGTGCTTGATAAATCCTCGATGAACTGAATTGTTCTTCTTCTGTTTTTTCCACCCCCTCCCCACCAGAGGAATGGAAGCTCCTTGAGTGAAGAAATCATATCCAATTCTGTATGCCTCGTGGCAGCAAATGAAGGGCCTTGCACAGAGTGGGGTCTTCAGGAAATATCGTATTGAACTGAATTCAACTTGGGCTGCTTGTCGTTCCTTGAATTTGATTCTAGAAAAATGAAGGAATGGTGGCAAGTCTCCAGCCAAGGCTAGGAAAGGTTTCCAAAAGGATAAAAAAAAAAGCCCTGATAAATTTCCCTGGTTTTAAAATAATTTAGCCTGTTCTCTTTTCTCCTCTCATAAAATAACATGAAAGATCAAAAGATTTAAGATATTGATCTTTAGGGGGGAAAACTCAATTCCTTTTCATTTACAAATTCTTCACAAAAAAGAAAAAAAATTCCACTGAAGGATCATATGGAGGTCCGTAAATCCAGAACCAACCAAAGGAACCTTTAAAGATGGCTGGTTGGATCCTAACCACAGCCAAATTCCAAAGAGAAGGGTAAGGTAGAAGCAGGGAGGAAACAAGAACTAGGAATAACCTTTGAGTGTGTTGTGAGACTACCAGGCTACACAGGTAAAAAATTAAAAAATTCTTATTGAAACATATGCATTACAAAGTGATACCTAAAAGAAGAAAACTAGCAAATACGTTTAAAGGGGGCGTGCTGCAAAAATAACCACCACTTCCCCTATGTGGCACTTTGGGGTATATCTAGGGCATGCCCCTTATGCCCATCCTATGTGGGAGGCTGGCAAAGAGAATTCTCCTCATTTTAGAGGTGAGCAAACAGTTTCCGAAGAACCTGTGCAGGGTCACTCTGCTAGTGTGCCAGTGGGAGTCAGAACTCTCGCCTGGGTCTCTAGCTTCTTCTATGACCTTCTCTCCTCTCTTCAGCTTCCTCACACTGATGAGGAGCAGCAAGAGCTTCGCCAGGCTGATGGGTAGCATTTACTAGCTCCATCCTCGGGAAGTTATGCAAATATGGTATCTATTTCAATAATTGAGGGAGCTTATTCAGGACCTGGTCCTTCAAGGAACTCTATCCCAACAGTGTTTGGTGGTTGACCAACCCTGCTCTCAGGCTGTGAAGGCAGCTACCTCTGGGAGATAAGCATTACCTTCTTCTGTGATCTTGGGAGAGCATCAGGCCCTGGTAGGGTCCTGCTGGACGTTACATGGCAAAAGGGGCCTTGGTGGTCTGGTATCTCAATTTTGCAAAGATGCAAGCCACTGATGAGAACCTCCCCAGACAAGTCAGGCTAACTTCTGTCTTGAGAATGTGGTAATAATCACCTTCTCTGGTCCCTGAGATCTAGTGAGGACTGCCAAGTGTAGTAGTAGAATTGGGAATAAGGTAATTAGGTATTGCTAAATAAATAAGTTTGTAAAAGTAACCTTTTTTTCCCAGTCTGAAACCTATTTTTTCACAAGGAATAATCCCCACACACAGCCAATCAGCTCATGTATGCCTGATTGAAAAGGAAAGTGCCTGTACCTGGGATTTCTACCTGGTGGGATGTCTAATTTGGACCCAGTGAAATGCCGCTTGTTTCCATTGGCTTTAAGTGGTACAAGATACCTATTATCGAAGCTGTCGCTCTTTCTGAACCTGGGATCACATTGAGTGGGACCCCAAGGGTAAATGCTTCATTGTGGTTTTCATCAGTCTCCTCTTTCCTCCAGATCTTGAATTCTCCCATGGAGCCCCAACCTGTCGAGAAGCCAATGTACTTCACCTCTGGTGGCTTGGGAAGTCCCCACTCTACAATGACAGACTCGTTGGATGGCTCAATCCCATGGCCTACCTGCAAAGAGATGATGAGTCTCATGTTTCTGGGCAGAGACTGAATTAGATTCTTTTTTTCCTTTTCTTTTTTAATTAGTTAATTAAGAAAATTTCTCCATGGTTACATGATTCATGATTTTTCCCTCCCCTCTTCCCTCCATCCTCCCTGAGCTGACGAGCAATTCCACTGGGTGATACATGTATTATTGTTCAAAACCTATTTCCATATTATTATGAATTAGGTTCTGCACCACAGTAATGAGGTAAGGGTCTTCCCCCTCCCCAAAGTGACTAGAGATCCCTGTGCCACTATTTCAAGGGCCCATGATGTTTTCCATATGGGTTAACTCCATCCACCAAGGCAGAGGGCAGCCCCTCTTCTGCCTCTTAGAAGAAGGCCATCCAACCTTCCCAAGTTGTGGCCAACCACCCCTCTCTCCATTTAGTGACCAGCAGCTATCTGAGGATGGGATGACCTTTTTCTCTTAGCTAGGCTTGTCCTTGGATAGTCCAAGGCTGGCTCCACATCCCTAGCCTCTCCAGACCAAAAGGCCCTACACTAAGTTCATGCTTCAATAGCAGAGGTTTCACACATACTTTGGAAAACATCGAGGCTATCTATCAGGGAGACTGTTCTCAATGATATCCTTAGGTGACCCGTACCATTTGTGCCAAACCAGGCACACCCACCTTAGTGCTCAGAAATTATTTTATAAAACTGGGTGATGATAATGATATTATTTTATAAAACTATGTGAGGATAATGGTGCAAGCATTAGCAGTTTCATCAGTGGAGGTAGCTCCTGCACTCACCCACAGGATGATCTTTCTACACTTTGGTAGCCAGTCTTTGGGACTGTGGTCAAAAAATGCATCAATGTGCAGCCAGACAGGTAATGAGCCTCTCAAATGGCATAATCTTTGAGAACCCAAGATTACTTCCATGCCTCAAGGTACTAAGAGGGCTTTAGTGAAGGAACAACATTTCACATTTATACGGTATTCTGTTGTTTATGGGGGCCTCGAGTCAGGAAGACCTGAGTCCAAATTTAGCCTCAGACACTTCCTGGCTGGGTGACCCTAGGCAAGTCACTTAACCCTGTTGGCTCAGTTTCCTCATCTGTAAAATGAGCTGGGGAAGGAAATGGCAAACCGCTCTAGCATCTTTGCCAAGGAAACCCCAAATGGGGTCACAAAGAGTGAGATACAACTGAAAACCATGAAACAATAATAATAGTTTACTAAGAACTGGTCTTACGAACCACCCTCAGATGTAGGTGGTATAAATATTGTCCCAATTCTATAGATAAGAACATGGAGTTCAAGGTTAGGTGACTTGCACGCATTCACAAAGCTAATACATGTCAACTGGGATTTAAACTAAGATTTTGACTTTTTAGTCTGATGCTCTTACTACAATCCTGCAAGAACAAAAATTATATAATTTCACTAAATGGCAGAAGGCGGATCAAAATCCAACGTCCCTTGAATCCTTCTAGGAAAATAAGAAGCAGCAAGGCAATTTCATCCAAAATCCATTACCTGGATAATTCCATTTTTCCAGCTGATCCAAAAAGTCCGGAATTCATCCCAAGAGAGAATTCCAATTGTGTCTGCACTAGTCACAGGTTCACCCATTTTGCTCAAGGAAATCCATGTCTTGGAATTCTGGTGCCCACCAATGACAATCTCTGTCATCTCTGCTGTGTCATGGGGACCAGATGACAGTGCAAAATGGGCATCATTGTGGGCTTTCACAGCAACATCAAAGTGGGTCATGCGCAGGGGCTTCTGAACATATTGGTACTCATACTTATTTGGTGTTGAAATGTGGATTTTCTCTAAAAAAAAAAAAAAA